>NC_053022.1:129295881-129595881 GCF_003073215.2 Triticum urartu
ATCATGAGGGCATATTATGGATCTCGAAACAAAGATGACAACACATAGATCCTTGCTTTATGCCTAGTTAAGGGCGTAAAACTATAGCGCTTGTTGGGAGGCAACCCAATGAATAAAATTTATTTTTTCTTTTTGCTTTCTATTCTTGAGTGTTTGCACAATTATGCTACTGTTATGATTTTTTTTGTTTTAATTAGTGTTTGTGCCAAGTAAATCCTTTAGAATCTTCTTGGGTGATAGTTGTTTTATCTTGCTGGAAAAAAAACAAAAACTTTTGCGCTCGCGAAAATAATTTTCAGTTTTTAACCAGAGGGCGATAAAATACCAATTCATTCTGCAGTAGATTAATATACAAATTTTCTAGGCCTTCCTAATTTTTTAGAGTTTTTGGAGTTACAGAAGTATTCGAATTACCCAGATTGCTACAGCCAGTTCTGTTTTTGACAGATTCTGTTTTTCTTTGCGTTGTGTGCTTATTTTGATGGCTCTATGGTTTTCTTTGATGAGTTTTTGCCATAGAAAAGTTGGAATACAATATATATAATGCAAGAACAAAATATGAATTGGTTTACAACAATACTTATAGTAGTGATTTGTTTTCTTATACTAACGAATCTCACGAAGGCTTTTGTTGAGTTTTGTGTGATTGAAGTTTTCAAGTTTTGGGTTATCTTACGATGGATGAGGGGATAAGGAGTAAGAAGAGCCTAAGATTGGGGATGCCCCAGCATCCCAAGCTATTATCCAAAAGAGAGCAAGCAACTAATCTTGGGAATGCCCCCAGTGGCATCCCCTCTTTCTTCTAACGCCCATCAGTATTTTACTCGAAGCTATATTTGTATTCACCACATACTATGTGTTTTGCTTGGAGTTTCTTGTATGATATGAGTCTTTGCTTGCTTTATTTTTTGTTTTAAGTCTTGATTCCTTACTGGAAACACTTATTTGAGAGAGCCAAAAATATGTCATGACTTGTTAGAATTGCTCTCTATGCTTCACTTAAATTTTTTATGAGCTATGGACTTGCTCTAGTGCTTCACTTATATCTTTTTGAGCACGGTATGCTAGTATTTTCGAAGAAATGCTCTCTTGCTTCACTTAGATTTATTTGAGAGTTAGTAAAATTCTCAAGAAATTCTCTCTTGCTTCGCTTCAATTAATTTGAGAGAAAGAAATATTATGCTCATGATCTTCACTTATATTTGTTTGAGCTTATCAAAAGCAACACATGAAAATTAGTCCCAAAGTGATAGATATCCAAGAAGGATATAATAAAAACTTTCATGAAGATCATTGGACAGAATAAACTTTATTCTTAGTAATAGTTTTGTGATATGTGAGTTATGTTGATGAGCAATTATGCTTTAGTAAGAATATTAGTGTTAAGGTTTGTGATTCCCTATGCAAGCATGAAAGTCAATGATTATGCAATGAAATTGTATCCTACTTGTGGTGCATTATTCGGTGTTAATTATGCTTAATGCTCGCTTATGAGATTATTCGTTTCTTGGTTGGTCGCTTCTCAATCTTTTGCTAGCCTTCATTTTGCACTAAGTATGATCACTACTTGTGCATCGAAAAGCCTTTAAACCAGTTTTGCCACATGAGTCCACTATATCTACCTATATGCGGTATTCTTTTGCCATTCTAGGCAAATTTGTATGTGCCATCTCTATTTTCAAAATAAACATCTCTTTTGTGTGTTCGTTCCGCTCGCGGAGTGGTGAGGGGTGGCTAATATTTTCCATGCTAGATGTGTTATTCTCACGATGAGTGTTTATTCACTTGTCATTGCACGAGAGTAAGGCAAAGGTATTAGGGATGCCCAGTCCCGAAATGAAAAATGAATTTACTTTATGTTGTCAAATAATAAATTCCTTGGAAAGTGTTGGTATGGAAGGCACCCGTGGATACGGTTAGCCATGGAAAGTGAAAGTATGGTGGAAAAAGGAATAAACTTTAATTTCTGTTTGGGAACCGCCTATGATATATCTAGCATGGAAAGTGTTGGGAACTCTCAGTCATTTTCGTTGGTGGGAAGGACACACCTCCCAAAATATTTTTATCTCTAAGTTTTTCGCTTTCAACTCTGGCACCTCTACAAATCCCTACATCCCTCTGTGAAGGGCCTTTCTTTTACTTGATGCAATTTTTATTTTTGAATTTGAGTCTCCATGTTCTCTTGTAAAAGCACCAACTAGGAGGCACTATGATCTTACTTGAGCATTGGGTGTAGTTTATATGCGAGTGTGTTTCATGAATGGATCAATGATTGAGCATGATGGGCTAGGGATAGCTTATGTTAGCGTTAATATTTTGGAAAACATGGTTGCTTGTTGATATGCTTGAGTATTTAAGTTATCATGTCAAAAATAGACTATTGCTTTTAACAATATAGAAGTCCAAATGTCCATGCTATAAAGAAAAGAATATGATATGACATGATAGGACGAGCAAGACTTAAGCTTGGGGTTGCTGATACGTCTCCAACGTATCTATAATTTTTGATTGTTCCATGATGTTATGTTATCAATCTTGGATGTTTTATAATCATTTTATATCATTTTTTGGTACTAACCTATTGACATAGTGCCAAGTGCCAGTTGTTGATTTTGCATGTTTTTTACATCGTAGGAAATCAATACCAAACGGAGTCCAAACGCAATGAAACTTTACGGAGATTTTTTTGGACTAGAAGACACCCAATGGGCCAAGGCAGCGCCTGGGGGGTGCTCTGAGGGGAGCGCAACCCACCAGGGCGTGCCAGGAGGCCCAGGCGCGCCCTGGTGGGTTGTGCCCACCTTGGGTGCCCCTCGGACCGCCTCTTTGCTCTATAAATACCCCAATATTCCAGAAACCCTAGGGGAGTCGACGAAAATCAATTCTAGCCGCCGCAGAGTCCAGAACCACCAAGTCCAATCTAGACACCATTATGGAGGGGTTCACCACTTCCATTGGTGCCCCTTCGATGATGCCCGAGTAGTTCTTTGTAGACCGTCGGGTCCGTAGTTAGTAGCTACATGGCTTCCTCTCTCTCATTTTATTCTCAATACAATGGGCTCTTGGAGATCCATATGATGTAACTCTTTTTGCGGTGTGTTTGTTGGGATCGGATGAACTTTGAGTTTATGATCAGATCTATCTTTCTATATCCATGAAAGTTATTTGAGTTTTTTTGATCTCTTATATGCATGATTGCTTATAGCCTCATATTTCTTCTCCAATATTTGGGTTTGTTTGGCAAACTTGATCTATTTATCTTGCAATGGGAAGAGGTGCTTTGTAGTGGGTTCAATCTTACGGTGCTTGATCCCAATGACAGAAAGGGAACCGACATGTATGTATCGTTGCTACTAAGGATAAAACAATGGGGTCTATCTCTACATAGATAGGTCTTGTCTACATCATGTCATCGTTCTTATTGCATTACTCTGTTTCTCCATGAACTTAATACACTAGATGCATGCTAGATAGCGGTCGATGTCTAGAGTAATAGTAGTAGATGCAGGCAGGAGTCGGTCTACTAATCTTGGACATGATGCCTATATAATGATCATTGCCTGGATATCGTCATGATTATTTGAAGTTCTATCAATTGCCCAACAGTAATTCGTTTACCCACCGTTTGCTATTTTTTTCAAGAGAAGCCACTAGTGAAACCTACCGCCACTAGTGAAACCTACCTACCCCGGGTATCTTTCTCATATTATTTGCATTTGCGATCTGCTTTTCCTTTGCTTTTATTTTCAGATCTACTAAACCAAAAATACAAAAATACCTTGCTGCACTTTATTTTGTTTGGCGTTCGATCTATCAATATTTACAACTTTCTCCCGTCCACGTGCCAATTTCTGGCGCCACTACCCGAAAGGGATTGACAACCCCTTTAACACATCAGGTTGCAAGGATTTGTTATCTGTGTGCAGGGGCTGTTTACGTTGTGTTGCTTGGTTCTCCTACTGTTTCAATAACCTTTGTTTCATATATGAGGGAAATACCTACCGCCGATGTGCTGCATCATCCCTTCCTCTTTGGGAATACCGACGTAGCTTCAAGCGACATCACCACCCCTGGCCCAGCCAGGCCCGAAGCGGGATCGTTAAGACCCGCCGGCCACGATGCAGCAGGCCGGCATCGGTGCCGCCAGCAACCAGCCACTTGTCGCGTCTCCCCCGCCTCCTGGAAGCCATGCCGGAGACCATCCCCGCCGCCTGCCCGCCCAGGACCAGATGGGGCCTGAAGGGCCCGGATCTGGCCCGAGCGTGCGACGCTAGATCTCGCCGCTGCGCCGCTCCGCCGCCAACGGTGGCGCCGCTCACCTGCGTCGCGCCATAGGACCCCGCCACCACGCCAGACCGCCGCCGCCTAAGTGCACCCCCCGATGCAGGTCCGCCCGTGCCGAAGAGCTACCAGTAGGGGAAGGACAGGGAGGCCACCACCACCAGCAGCCCTGGGGCCAAGCCGGCCGTGGGTGCCGGCGACTGCGACGGGAAGGAAGGAGGGAGGAGGGAGGTCGCGGGGGGGGGGGGGGGGGGTTGATATGTCTCCAACGTATCTATAATTTTTTATTGTTCCACACTATTATATATTCTGTTTTGGATGTTAACAGGCTTTATTTTACACTTTTATACTATTTTTGGGACTAACCTATTAACCCAAGGCCCAGTGCAAATTGCTATTTTTTGCCTATTTTAGTGTTTTGCAGAAAAGGGATATCAAACGGAGTCCAAACGGAACGAAATTTTCGGAGCGTGATTTTTGGAACAAACGTGATCTAGAGGACTTGGAGTGGACGTCAAGCAATCAACGAGGCGGCCACGAGGCAGGGGGCGCGCCTACCCCCTGGGTGCGCCCTCCCCCTCGTGGGCCCCTCGTTGCTCCACCGACCTACTTCCTCCTCCTATATATATTAATATACCCCAAAAACATCCAGGAGCACCATGAAATCCTATTTTCACCGCCGCAACCTTCTGTACCCAAGAGATCCTATCTTGGGGACTTTTCTGGAGCTCCGCCGGAGGGGGCATTGATCACGGAGGGCCTCTACATCAACTCCATGGCCTCTGCGAGGATGTGTGAGTAGTTTATTTACCTTCGGGTCCATAGCTAGTAGTTAGATGGCTTCTTCTCTCTCTTTGGATCTCAATACAATGTTCTCCTCGATCTTCTTGGAGATCTATTTGATGTAACTCCTTTTGCGGTGTGTTTGTCGAGATCCGATGAATTGTGGGTTTATGATCAAGTCGATCTATTAACAATATTTGAATCTTCTCTGAATTCTTTTATGCATGATTGGTTATCTTTGCAAGTCTCTTCAAATTATCAGTTTGGTTTGGCCTACTAGATTAATCTTTCTTGCAATGGGAGAACTGCTTAGCTTTGGGTTCAATCTTGCGGTGCTCGATCCCAGTGACAGAAAGGGAAAAAACACGTATTGTATTATTGCCATAGAGGATAAAAAGATGGGGTTTATATCATATTGCTTGAGTTTATCCATCTACATCACGTCATCTTACCTAATGTGTTACTCTGTTCTTATGAACTTAATACTCTAGATGCATGCTGGATAGTGGTCGATGTGTGGAGTAATAGTAGTAGATGGAGGCAGGAGTCGGTCTATATTTCACGGACGTGATGCCTATATACATGATCATGCCTAGATATTCTCATAATTATTCGCTTCTCTATCAATTGCTAGACAGTAATTTGTTCACCCACCATAATACTTATGCTGTCTTGAGAGAAGCCACTAGTGAAACCTATGGCCCCGGGTCTATTCTCATCATATTAATCTCCCGTTATCAAGTTATTCCTTGCACCGTTTGTTTTGCAATCTTTACTTTTTATCCTTATTATAAAAATACCAAAAATATTATCCTATCATATCTATCAGATCTCAGTCTCGTAAGTGACCGTGAAGGGATTGACAACCCCTTTATTGCGTTGGTTGCGAGGTTCTTATTTGTTTGTGTATGTACGAGGGACTTGCGTGTGGCCTCCTACTAGATTGATACCTTGGTTCTCAAAAACTGAGGGAATACTTATGCTACTTTGCTGCATCACCCTTTCCTCTTCAAGGGAAAACCAAGGCAGTGCTCAAGAGGTAGCAAGAAGGATTTCTGGCGCCGTTGCCGGGGAGTCTACGCACAAGTCAAGACATACCAAGTACCCATCAGAAACTCTTATCCCTCGCATTACATTATTTTCCATTTGCCTCTCGTTTTCCTCTCCCCCACTTCACCCGTACCATTTTATTCGCCCTCTTTTTTCCTTTTCCCTCCTTTTTTCTAGTTCGTTTCTTTTTGCTTGATTCTTGTGTCGCCGTATGTCTTTATGGCTTGTCCTTTATCTGTCCTTTTATCTCCCGAGTTTGAAGTTCTTCACTTCAAACAAAGGCAAGGAGAAAATTTAAAATATGCGTGGTTTAGGATGATGGAATCTTATCGTAATTACACCCTAGAGGTGAATTTTAGAATTTTACTTTACATTTTTTATGTTGGACTAAATATGTCCCATAAACAACTCTTGGATTACGTTGCCAAAGGAAATTTTATTGAAATGGATCCCAATATTACTCATGAAATCTTAGACGGAATAGTGGGCACACTACCTCCGCAAAAGGGGCCACATGATACCCAAGAGGAGACCCAAGTTTTGAGAAGATTTGCAAAGTAACGCAAATTTTACAAAAATCTCTTGAACCTCTCAAGAGTGTTAGCGGAAATCTTCACCGCATGAATATGTTAATTACCCTTTGCAATAAGCGGTTGGATTCTTTAGATCTAAAAATTTCCAAATATTAAAGGAAGCGTAAGGAACCTCCCGGATTCGAGCATGACTCCGCTAAGAAAATTAAAACCAAAGATGGCAATACCTAGATCTATCCTTGCTTTTATGCCTAGCTAGGGGCGTTAAACGATAGCGCTTGTTGGGAGGCAACCCAATTTATTTTTGTTCATTACTTTTTGATTATGTTTAGTAATAAATAATTCATCTAGCCTCTGTTTAGATGTGTTTTTATGCTTTTAATTAGTGTTTGTGCCAAGTAGAACCTTTGGGAAGACTTGGGGAAAGTCTTTGCGATCTTGCTGTAAAAAACAGAAACTTCAGCGCTCACGCGATTTGCTGCCATTTTTACTAGAGAATGCTATTTAGTTAATTCTTTTTATAGATGATTAATAGATAAATTTATCACGTCCAGAAATTTATTTTAGAATTTTTGGGGTTCCAAAAGTAGTCGAAACCTACATATTACTACAGACTCTTCTGTTTTTGACAGATTTTGTTTTTTGCATGTTGCTTGCTTATTTTGATGAATTTATGAGTAGTATCGGAGGGTATGAACCATAGAGAAGTTAAAATACAGTAGGTTAAACATCAATATAAATAAATAATGAGTTAATTATAGTACCTTAAGTGGTGGTTTGTTTTCTTATACTAACGGAGCTCATGAGATTTTCTATTTAAGTTTTGTGTTGTGAAGTTTTCAAGTTTTGGGTAATGATTTGATGGATTATGGAACAAGGAGTGGCAAGAGCCTATGATAGGGGATGACCAAGGCACCCCAAGGTAAAATCCAAGGAAAACCAAAAGCCTAAGCTTGGGGATGCCCTGAAAGGCATCCCCTCTTTTGTCTTCGTCCATCGGTAACTTTACTTGGAGCTATATTTTTATTCACCACATGATATGTGTTTTGCTTGGAGCGTCTTGTGTTATTTGAGTCTTTGATTTTTAGTTTACCACAATAATCCTTGCTGTATAAACCTTTTGGGAGAGACACACATGAATTGAAATTTATTAGAATACTCTATGTGCATCACTTATATCTTTTGAGCTAGATAATTTTGCTCTAGTGCTTCACTTATATCTTTTAAGAGCACGGTGGTGGTTTTATTTTATAGAAATAATTGATCTCTCATTCTTCACTTATATTATTTTGAGATTCCTTTAGAACTGCATGGAAATTTTCTTTGGTTATGAATCTAGTCCTAATATAATAGGCATCCAAGATCGGTATAATAAAAACTTTCATAAATAGTGCATTGAGTACTAGGAGAAGTTTGATACTTGATAATTGTTTTGAGATATAAAGGTGGTGATATTAGGGTGTGCTAGTTGAGTAGTTGTGAATTTGAGAAATACTTGTGTTGAAGTTTGCAAGTCCTATAGCATGCACGTATGGTGACCGTTGTGTGACAAATTTGAAACATGAGGTGTTATTTGATTGTCTTCCTTATGAGTGGCGGTCGGGGACGAGTGATGGTCTTTTCCTACCAATCTATCCCCCTAGGAGCATGCGCGTAATACTTGGTTTTTATGACTTGTAGATTTTTGCAATAAGTATGTGAGTTCTTTATGACTAATGTTGAGTCCATGGATTATACGCACTCTCACCCTTCCATCATTGCTAGCCTCTTCGGTACCGTGCATTGCCCTTTCTCACCTTGAGAGTTGGTGCAAACTTCGCCGGTGCATCCAAACCCCGTGATATGATATGCTTTGTCACACATAAACCTCCTTATATATTCCTCAAAACAGCCACCATACCTACCTATTATGGCATTTCCATAGTCATTCCGAGATATATTGCCATGCAACTTTCCACCATTCCGTTCATCATGACATGCATCAACATTGTCATATTGCCTTGCATGATCATGTAGTTGACATCGTATTTGTGGCAAAGCCACCGTTCATAATTTTCATACATGTCACTCTTGATTCATTGCCCATCCCGGTACACCGCCGGAGGCATTCATATAGAGTCATACTTTGTTCTAGAGCATCATTAATAGAAGTGTGATGATCATCATTAATAGAGCATTGTCCCAAAAAAGGGAGATAGGCCAAATAAAAAAGGAAGGCCCAAAAATTATATACATATATATATATAAAGGGGCAATGCTACTATCCTTTTTCCACACTTGTTCTTCAAAGTAGCACCATGATCTTTATGATAGAGAGTCTCTTGTTTTGTCACTTTCATATACTAGTGGAAAATTTTCGTTATAGAACTTGGCTTGTATACTGCAAGAATAGACTTCCTCAAAATGCCCTAGATCTTCGTGAGCAAGCAAGTTGGATGAACACCCACTTAGTTTCTTTTGTTGAGCTTTCATTTATTTATAGCTCTAGTGCATCCGTTGCATGGCAATCCCTACTCCTTGCATTGACATCAATTGATGGGCATCTCCCTAGCCCATCGATTAGCCGCATTGATGTGAGACTTTCTCCTTTTTTTGTCTTCTCCACATAACCCCCATCATCATATTGTATTCCACCCATAGTGCTATATCCATGGCTCATGCTCATGTATTGCGTGAAAGTTGAAAAAAGTTTGAGATTACTAAAGTTTGAAACAATTGCTTGGCTTGTCATCAGGGTTGTGCATGATGAGAGCATTCTTGTGTGATGAAAATGGAGCATGACCAAACTATATGATTTTGTAGGGATGAACTTTCTTTTGCCATGTTATTTTGAGAAGACATAATTTCTTAGTTAGTATGCTTGAAGTATTATTATTTTTATATCAATATTAGACTTTTATGTTGAATCTTTCGGATCTGAATATTCACGCCACAATAAAGAGAATTACATTGAAGAATATGCTAGAAAGCATTCCACATCAAAAATTCTGTTTTTATCATTTACCTACTCGAGGACGAGCAGGAATTAAGCTTGGGGATGCTTGATATGTCTCCAACATATCTATAATGTTTGATTGTTCCATGCTACTATATATTCTGTTTTAGATGTTAATGGGCTTTATTTTACACTTTTATATTATTTTTGGGACTAACCTATTAACCCAAGGCCCAGTGCAAATTGTTGTTTTTTTTGCCTATTTTAGTGTTTCGCAGAAAAGGGATATCAAACGGAGTCCAAACGGAATGAAACCTTCGAGAGCGTGATTTTTGGAACAAACATGATCCAGAGGACTTGGAGTGGACGTCAAGCAATCAACGAGGCGGTCACGAGGTAGGGGGGCGCGCCTACCCCCTGGGCGCGCCCTCCCCCTCGTGGGCCCCTCGTTGTTCCATCGACCTACTTCTTCCTCCTATATATATTCATACACCCCAAAAACATCTAGGAGCACCACGAAACCCTATTTCCACCGTGGCAACCTTCTGTACCCAAGAGATCCTATCTTGGGGCCTTTTCCGGAGCTCCGCCGGAGGCTGCATTGATCACGAAGGGCCTCTACATCAACTCCATGGCCTCTCCGATGATGTGTGAGTAGTTTATTTCAGACCTTTGGGATCATAGCTAGTAGCTAGATGGCTTCTTCTCCCTCTTTGTATCTCAATACAATGTTCTCCTCGATCTTCTTGGAGATCTATTTGATGTAACTCTTTTTGCAGTATGTTTGTCGAGATCCGATTAATTGTGGGTTTATGATCAAGTCTATCTATGAACAATATTTGAATCTTCTCTGAATTCTTTTATGCATGATTGGTTATCTTTACAAGTCTCTTCGAATTATCAGTTTAGTTTGGCTTACTAGATTGATCTTTCTTGCAATGGGAAAAGTGCTTAGCTTTGGGTTCAATCTTGCGGTGCTCGATCCCAGCGACAGAAAGGGAAACGACATGTATTGTATTGTTCCCATCGAGGATAAAAAGATGGTGTTTATATCACATTGCTTGAGTTTATCCCTCTACATCATGTCAGCTTACCTAATGCGTTACTCTGTTCTTATGAACTTAATAGTCTAGATGCATGTTGGATAGCGGTCGATGTGCGGAGTAATAGTAGTAGATGCAGGCAGGAGTCGGTCTACATGTCACGGACGTGATGCCTATTACATGATCATGCCTAGATATTCTCAAAATTATTCGCTTTTCTATCAATTGCTCGACAGTAATTTGTTCACCCACCGTAATACTTATGCTATCTTGAGAGAAGCCACTAGTGAAACCTATGGCCCCCGGGTCTATTCTCATCATATTAATCTCCCGTTATCAAGTTATTCCTTGCCCCGTTTATTTTGCAATCTTCACTATTCATCCTTATTATAAAAATACCAAAAATATTATCCTATCATATCTATCAGATCTCACTCTCGTAAGTGGCCGTGAATGGATTGACAACCCCTTTATCGCGTTGGTTGCGAGGTTCTTATTTGTTTGTGTAGGTATGGCGGACTTGCGTGTGGCCTCCTACTGGATTGATACCTTGGTTCTCAAAAACTGAGGGAAATACTTACGCTACTTTGTTGCATCACCCTTTCCTCTTCAAGGGAAAACCAACGCAGTGCTCAAGAGGTGGCAGGGGGCGACACGGTCGCGAGAGGGAGGACCCATTGATGATACATAGGAAACAGAAATACAGATAATTATAACATATACATTATTCATTGCTATATATACATAGTCGTAGCCATAGAATTAAATACATAAAAAATTGTAAGTAGTTGCATCATAAAATTCAACTAGATTTGTAGTAAAATTAAATTGTTGACTCAATGGGTGCCATTGAGTCATGACCAACACTTCGCCAGTCAATCAATTAAGTCATTCTATAATTAACACAACACTATATTATCATCTCTTAGATTTAAAGGGAGCACCGCCGAGTTAAAAGTACATGATAATCATATAATTTCTTATTTATTCAAACTAATTAATTATAAGCTTGTACATAGAAGGAAACAATTCAAGCATTCTACTTAGCATAATCCATTATATTAACATGATTTTGTGGACATTTGAGCAAGGCATGCATCCCTATCAGGTGCTCCTACCAAGAGAACTAAGGAAGATTTTGGATATGTGACAACACATTATTCATTGAGCTTATAGAAAAATTAGGTCAACCTTAGAGCTACACTAAAGAGACCTTAGACAGACAACAAGATATTCAAGATAATCTGGGAACTTCTACTGTATTCAACTATTCTTGAGATCACATCCCTACCATGATTCATACATATGCAGATAGTTATTGGAATACATGCCGCTTGCATGTTTGAAAACATGGAGCAATGACCCGTATATGCTAGTAGATCCTGTCAACATAGTTGTAAATCAGTAATCTTGTAAAACTTAATGATGCAGAACAAAATTTAAAGCTAGCTGAGTAGGCCCGTTTTGCTGCCTCCTCTCTATACCCTTCTTTTATCGTGGAGGTACCAAAGGTTGAATAAGTATTCTGACTTACCTCCATTAGCACAACTGTACTAGTCACTTGATTAATGAAATATACAACTGGGAGGCTGAGATCCTTATATGATGGAATGATAAGATAGTTGTTAAACAACTACATCTGTGAATGACCATGTGTAACATCGAAATTCCCCAAATCAGTTATGTAAGAATTTTGTACTCTGTAGACTTCTTCCCCCTGAAACTCTGACAAAAATACAGACTTGCTTCTTCTCTGATGAAAATATGAAAACGTACACACGTATGCTTATAGAATAAAAATTTAAGATCCTTTAAATAAGGTATTCAAACTTAGTCATACAAATTTACATGAGAAAGATTGAAATATACATTGCCTGATTGCTCACAACAGAAAAATTAAAGTACGAATTTACATAATAAAGAATTGGACTATGCATTGCCGATTTCTAACAACACAAAACATACAATCACACCTACAATTTTGAGGCATGCATGTTCTGTTGCAGGATCAAAAAGAAATTAGCTTGGTAGAACCTCCTATCATGGGAATTGCCAACAGAAAATCATGGCTCTATCTACTGGATGCTTACCAAGTTCATTACAAAAACAACCAACTGGAGGCACTTTGAAGTTAATGTTGATAGTTCTAATTATAGGCTCGCTTGATGGTCATAGCTGGGCTCTGAATCGCCTGATGGGCATAGCTCAGCTCTGAATCAATCTCCATGAGGTATCCAAAAAAATAAGGGAGAAGATTCAGGGTTCAATCCAAATCAATAGGAAGAATTCGTGCACAACATGATCAAATGATACAAAAAAGTTGTTGAATCCGAATCCAGAAGAAAAGATAGCATGGTAAACCGGCAAGAAAAAAATCTAAACAAAATTTGTGAGATACGAACCAGATCTAGATCAAGAAAAACAAATTTAAGGAAGTAACCCCTTCACCACGGCAGATCCATGGCCCAACTTGCTTGCATTAGTTTGAGAGAGTAGTAGCTTTGGATAATCCAAATCGCTAACTCTTTGATTTTTCTTGCGTAGTCATACAAATTTACATGAGAAAGATTGAAATATACATTGCCTGATTGCTAACAACACAAAAATTAAAGTACAAATTTACATAAGAAAGAATTGGACTATCCATAGCCAATTGCTAACAACACAAAACATACAATCACACCTCAAATTTTGAGGCATACATGTTCTATTGCAGGCTCAAAACGAAATTAGCTTGGTAGAACCTGCTGTCATGGGAATTGCCAATAGAAAATTATGGCTCTATCTATTGGATGCTTACTGGGTTCATTACAAAAACAACCAACTAGAGGCACTTTGAAGTTAATGTGATTTGGATTATCCAAAGCTACTGCTCTCTCAAACTAATGCAAGCAAGTTGGGCCATGGATCTTCCGTGGTGAAGGGGTTACTTCCTTAAATTTGTTGTTCTTGATCTAGATCTGGTTCATATCTCACAAATTTTGTTTTGATTTTTTTCTTGCCGATTTACCATGCTATCTTTTCTTCTGGATTCGGATTCAACTACTTTTTTCTATCATTTGATCACGTTGTGCACGAATTCATCCTATTGCATTGTTGGGGAACGCAGTAATTTCAAAAAAATTCCTACACACCGGGAAGATCCATCTAGGTGATGCATAGCAATGAGAGGGAAGAGTGTTGTCCGCGTACCCTCGTAGACCGTAAGCGGTAGCATTATGACAACACGGTTGATGTAGTCATACGTCTTCATGATCCGACCGATCCTAGCACCGAAGGTATGGCACCTCCGCAATCTGCACACGTTCAGCTCGGTGACGTCCCACGAACTCTAGATCCAACTAAGGTCGAGGGAGAGTTTCGTCAGCACGACAGCTGATGACGGTGATGATGAAGTGATCGACGCAAAGCTTCGCCTAAGCTCTACAACGATAAGACCGAGGTGGAAATCTGTGGAGGGGGGCACCACACACGGCTAAACAATCAACTTGTGTGTCTATGGGGTGCCCCCTTCCCCCGTATATAAAGGAGTCGAGGAACGGGAGGGCCGGCCCTCTCATGGCGCGCCCAAGGTGGGAGTAGGATTCCCCCTTCCCTTGTTGGAGTAGGAGAGAAAGGAAGGGGAGAGAGAGGGAAGGAAGGGGCGCCGGCCGCCCACCCAATTCAGATTGGGCTTGGGGGGGCACCCTCCACCTTGGCCGCCTCCTCCTCTCTCCCACTAAGTCCCAATAAGGCCCATACACTCCCCGGGGGGGGGGGGGTCCGGTAACCCCCCGGTACTCCGGTAAAAGCCCGAACTCACCCGGAACCATTCCGATGTCCAAACATAGCCTTCCAATATATTGATCTTTATGTCTCGACCATTTTGAGACACCTCGTCATGTCCGTGATCATATCCAGGACTCCGAACTACCTTTGGTATATCAAAACACATAAAATCATAATACTAATCATCACTGAACGTTAAGCGTGCGGACCCTACGGGTTCGAGAACTATGTAGACATGACCGAGACTCACTTCCGGTCAATAACCAATAACAGAACCTGGATGCTCATATTGGTTCCTACATATTCTACGAAGATCTTTATCAGTCAAACCGCATAACAACATACGTTGTTCCCTTTGTCATCGGTATGTTACTTGCTTGACATTCGATCGTCGGTATCTCAATACCTAGTTCAATCTCGTTATCGGCAAGTCTCTTTACTCATTCTGTAATGCAACATCCCGTAACTAACTCATTAGTCACATTGCTTGCAAGGATTATAGTGATGTGCATTACTGAGAGGGCCTAGAGATACCTCTCCGATACACGGAGTGACAAATCCTAATCCCGATCTATGACAACTCAATAAACACCATTACAGACACCTATAGAGCATCTTTATAGTCACCCAGTTACATTTGACGTTTGATAGCACACTAAGTGTTCCTTCGGTATTCGGGAGTTTCATAATCTCATAGTCATAGGAACATGTATAAGTTATGGAGAAAGCAATAGCAACAAACTAAATGATCACCGTGCTAAGCTAACGGATGGGTCAAGTCAATCACATCATTCTCTAATGATGTGATCCCGTTCATCAAATGACAACTCTTTGTCCATGGCTAGGAAACTTAACCATCTTTGATTAACGAGCTAGTCAAGTAGAGGCATACTAGTGACACTCAGTTTGTCTATGTATTCACACATGTACTAAGTTTCTGGTTAATACAATTCAAGCATGAATAATAAACATTTATCATGAAATATAAATAACAACTTTATTATTTCCTGTAGGGCATATTTCCTTCATGGATTTGGATTGAACCCTGAATCTTCTCCCATAAATTTTTTGGATACCTCCTGGAGATTGATTCAGAGCCGAGCTATGGCCACCAGGCGATTCATTACGGAGAGGAAGGCATAGGGGAATAGTTTTTTTTATGGGTGAGACAAAGGGACGGTGGAATATTTTCACTTTGCATGGAGAGAGATGTAAAAAAAAGCTTTGTGTGGAGAGAAAGAATGATGAAGGGTTGGTGTTATCTCATCTCGTCAGCGTTTTTTAACAGAAAAACAGTGACACTTTTATTGATGAATGTGGTAATTCTTAGCTAATCTACACCGTTATAATTCGGACCCACGGGATTAACGGCTCTAATTTACTAATTAACATGGTAATTTCTAGGGAGTCTGTAATTAGTATAGGTATAGATTGCCAAACACTTTGAAATATGCTTATCTTGATGAGAAAAAGATATATCTTATTATTACTAGTGCTAACCTTTCAGAACATGAAGAATAAAGATTATTAAAGGTTCTAAAGAAGCACCAAGCTGCTATTGGGTATACTCTTGATGATTTAAAGGGCATTAGTCCCACTCTGTGTCAGCACAAAATTAATATGGAACCTGATGCTAAACCCATTGTCGATCACCAATGATGTTTAAATCCAAAAATGAAAAAAGTGGTAAGAACTGAAATACTGAAGCTTCCCGAAGCAGGTATAATCTATCATATAGCTTACTCTAGATGGGTAAGTCCAGTTCATTGTGTCCCTAAGAAGGGAGGTATTACTGTTGTTCCTAATGACAAGAATGAACTTATTCCACGAAGAATTGTCACCAGCTATAGAATGGTAACAGATTTTAGAAAATTAAATAAAGCTACTAGAAAATATCATTACCCTCTGCCTTTTATTGATCAAATGCTTGAAAGATTGTCAAAACACATAGACTTTTGCTTCCTTGATGGATATTCTGGTTTTTCTCAAATGCCCATTTCACAATTTGATCAAGAGAAAACCACCTTTACTTGTCCTTTTGGAACTTATGCTTATAGACGTATGCCTTTTGGTTTTATGTAATGCACCTGCTACCTTTCAAAGATGTATGGCTGCTGTATTCTCTGATTTTTATGAAAAGATTTTTGAGGTTTACATGGATGATTTTTCCGTTTATGGAACTTCTTTTGATGATTGCTTAAGCAACCTTGATCGAGTTTTGCAGAGATGCGAGCAAACTAATCTTGTCTTGAATTCGGAGAAGTGCCACTTTATGGTTAATGAAGGTATTGTCTTGGGACATAAAATTTCTGAAAGGGGTATTGAGGTGGATAAAGCTAAAGTTGATGTAGAGAAAATGCCATGTCCTAAAGATATCAAAGGTATTCGTAGTTTCCTTGGTCATGTTGGTTTCTATAGGAGGTTTATTGAAGACTTCTCCAAAATTTCTAGGCCTCTTACAAATCTTTTACAAAAGGATGTTCCATTTGTTTTTATGATGATTGTGTAGAAGCCTTGATTTCCGCACCTATTGTTCGACCACCTTATTGGAATTTGCCTTTTGAAATTTTGTGTGATGCTAGTGACTATGTTGTTTGTGTTATTCTAGGACAAAGAGTTGATATAAAATTAAATGGTATTCATTATGCTAGTAAAACTCTAGAGAGTTCTCAACGAAATTATGCTACTACTAAAGAATAATTCTTACCAGTGGTGTTTGCTGGTGATAAATTTAGATCTTACATTGTTGATCCTAAAGTAATTGTTCACATTGATCATGCTGCTATTAAATATCTTATGGAAAAGAAAGATGACAAACCTAGACTCATTAGGTGGGTTCTCTTGCTACAATAATTTGACTTACATATCACTGATAGAAATGGAGCTGAGAACCCCGTAGCTAATAACTTGTCTAGGCTTGAAAATATTCTTGATGACCCACAACCTATTAATGATAGTTTTCTTGATGAACAATTAGCTGCAATAAATATTTCTCATAACACTCCTTGGTATGCTGACTATGCTAATTACATTGTTGCTAAATATATACCACCTAGTTTCACATACCAACAAAAGAAAAAATTCTTCTATGATTTAAGACACTACTTTTGGGATGACCCACATCTTTATTAAGAAGGAGTAGACGGTATTATTAGACGTTGTGTACCTGAGCATGAACAGGAACAAATCATATGGAAATGTCACTCCGAAGCTTATGGAGGACATCATGCGGGAGAAAGAACTGCTCACAAGGTATTGCAATCCGGATTTTATTGGCCTACTCTCTTCAAGGATGCCTGAGGGAGTCCTGGACTAGGGGGTGTCCGGATGGCCGGACTATACCTTCGGCCGGACTCCTGGACTATGAAGATACAAGATTCAAGACTTCGCCCCGTGTCCGGAAGGGACTTTCCTTGGCATGGAAGGCAAGCTTGGCGATACGGATATGTAGATCTCCTACCATTGTAACCGACTCTATGTAACCCTAGCCCTCTCCGGTGTCTATATAAACCGCAGAGTTTTAGTCCGTAGGACGAACAACAATCATACCATAGGCTAGCTTCTAGGGTTTAGCCTCTCTGATCTCGTGGTAGATCTACTCTTGTACTACCCATATCATCAATATTAATCAAGCAGGACGTAGGGTTTTACCTCCATCTGGAGGGCCCAAACCCGGGTAAAACATCGTGTCCCCTGCCTCCTGTTACCATCCGCCCTAGACGCACAGTTCGGGACCCCCTACCCGAGATCCGCCGGTTTTGACACCGACATTGGTGCTTTCATTGAGAGTTCCTCTGTGTCATCACTTTTAGGCCCGATGGCTTCTCCGATCATCAACAGCGATGCGATGCAGGGTGAGACTTTTCTCCCCGGACAGATCTTCGTATTCGGCGGCTTTGCACTGTGGGCCAATTCGCTTGGTCATCTGGAGCAGATCGAAGGCTACGCCCCTGGCCATCAGGTCAGATTTGGAAGTTTGAACTTGTCACGCCCCGGATTCAATTGTACACTAATCATACATGCAAACATGTATGATCAAGATCATGGACTCACGGGAAGATATCACAACACAACTCTACAAATAAAATAAGTCATACAAGCATCATATTACAAGCCAGGGGCCTCGAGGGCTCGAATACAAGAGCTCGATCATAGACGAGTCGGCGGAAGCAACAATATCTGAGTACAGACATAAGTTAAACAAGTTTGCCTTAAGAAGGCTAGCACAAACTGGGATAAAGATCGAAAGAGGCACATGCCTCCTGCCTGGGATCCTCCTAAACTACTCCTGTTCGCCGTCAGCGGACTACACGTAGTAGTAGGCACCTCCCGAGTAGTAGTAGTCGTCATCGATGGTGGCGCCGGGCTCCTGGACTCCAACGTCTGGTTGCAGCAATCGGATATAGGAAAGGGGAAAAGGGGGAGAAAAGCAACCGTGAGTACTCATCCAAAGTACTCGCAAGCAAGGAGCTACACTACATATGTATGCATTGGTATCAAATGGAAAAAGGGTATCTTATGTGGACTAAACTTCAGAATGCCGGAATAAGAGGGGGATAGCTAGTCCTATCGAAGACTACGCTTCTGGCAACCTCCATCTTGTAGCAGGAGAAGAGAGTAGATGGTAAGTTCACCAAGTAGCATCGCATAGCATAATCCTAACCGATGATCCTCCCCTCGTCGCCCTGTGAGAGTGCGATCACTGGTTGTAACTGGCACTTGGAAGGGTGTGTTTTATTAAGTATCCGGTTCTAGTTGTCATAAGGTCAAGGTACAACTCCAAGTCGTCCTGTTACCAAAGATCACGGCTATTCGAATAGATTAACTTCCCTGCAGGGGTGCACCACATAACCCAACACGCTCGATCCCATTTGGCCGGACATACTTTCCTGGGTCATGCCCGGCCTCGGAAGATCAACACGTCGCAGCCCTATCTAGGCACAACAGAGAGGTCAGCACGCCGGTCTAAATCCTATGGCGTAGGGGTCTGGGCCCATCGCCCTTTGCACACCTGCACGTTGCGAACGCGGCCGGAAGCAGACCTAGCCTAGCAGGCGTTCCAGTCCAATCCAGCGTGTGCCGCTCAGTCGCTGACGTCACGAAGGCTTCGACTGATACCACGACGTCGAGTGCCCATAACTGTCCCCGCATAGATGGTTAGTGCGTATAGGCCAGTAGCCAGACTCAGATCAAATACCAAGATCTCGTTAAACGTGTTATCTTGAAATAACCGCGAACGCCGACCAGGGCCAGGCCCACCTCTCTCCTAGGTGGTCTCAATCTACCCTGTCGCTTCACCACAAAGATCCACTCAGAGGGCCGTCGGGACAAACGTCTTTAGTCAATCCGTGAATCACTCGCGGGTACTCCTACGAGCCGACCCGTCTTTAGTCACCACAAGTAACATATATTATGTATAGATATATACCCGTGATCAACTGCCGAGTGATCACGGCCTGATAGTATAGCATGGAAGATGGACAAGAATGTAGGGCCACTGATGATAACTAGCATCCTATACTAAGCATTAGGATTGCAGGTAAGGTATCAACAGTTGTAGCAACAATGACATGCTATGCATCAGAATATGATTAACGGAAAGCAGTAACATGCTACACTACTCTAATGCAAGCAGTATAGAGGAGAGTAGGCGATATCTGGTGATCAAGGGGGGGGGCTTGCCTGGTTGCTCTGGCAAGAGAGAGGGGTCGTCAACACCGTAGTCGTACTGGGTAGCAGTGGCGTCGGTCTCGGTGTCTAGCGAGAGAAGAGGGGGAAGAAGCAATAAATATATTGCAAACAAATGCATGACGATGCATGACATGACAAAGCATGATGCTAGGTGTGCCCTAACGCGGTACGAGGTGGTACTGGTGAAGGGGGGAACATCCGGGAAATTATCCCCGGTGTTTCGTGTTTTTGGGCAAAGGAGCCGGAGGGGGAAAGTTGCGTGTTCGCTATGCTAGGGATGCGTGGCAGACGAATGGGTTGCGTATCCGAATTTGTCTCGTCGTTCTGAGCAACTTTCATGTTGAAAATAATTTAATCCGAGTTACGGATTAAAAGATATGATTTTCTAAAGATTTTATTAATTTCTGGAATTTAATTAATTATTTAAATTAATTCGAAATGGATTTATGACATTAGCATGACGTCATGCTAACGTCAGCAGTTGACTGGTCAACCTGACCGGTGGGTCCCACTGGTCAGTGACACATTTTAATTAAACAGTTTAATTAAACTATTCAAAATTAATTAGGTGGTGGGCCCCACTTTCATACTAATTAATTAGCTAATTAACAGTAGTTAATTAGGTTAATTAATCATTAGGTTAATTAATCTTAATTGGTTAATTTAATCATAATTATTTAAGTTAATTAATTAGTTAATTAGTTAATTAATTAATTTTATTATTTATTTTATTATTTTATTATTTTTTTACGTTCTGGGGCCGGGCCCCACTTGTGATTGGCCCTAGGGGGCCATAGCGGTTCAGGCGGTAACGGGTGCGGGCGCACCCGAGTGAGCACCCGCCCGTAGGGCGGGACGAGGCCAGCGGGGCCGGACGGTCACCAGAGGGGGACGCCGGCGGGAGAGCAGCAGGGCGGCGCCGGAGTGGAGCCGCGGGGCAGAGGGGGAGTGGCTTGCCGAGCCAGACGGCCAGGACGAGGCACGGGCGCAACCAAGAGGCGGGGCGTGGCCAGGCAGTGGGGGACGAGGGCGCACGGGAGCGCGGCCACGCACGTGCTGGGCGCGGCGGGGGAACGGCGCCGGCGACAGAGAAGGGAGGAACCGGGGCGCGGTGAGCGCGGTCGGGGGCCCGACCAGGGGCGAGCCCGGGCGCGGCCCACGGCGCGGCCCACGGCGCGGCCCACGGCGCGGCCAGCGGGCCCGAGGGCCACGGTGAGCGCAGAGCGGCGGTGAGTCGCATCGGTCGTGGGGCGGCAGCGGGCGTGTGCAAAGGGGGCAGAGGCTGAGCGGGATGGACCCGAGCCATGACCAGCGAGAGGGGGCGCGTGGCCGTAGTGAGGCCGGCCGCGAGGTGCGGTGACCAGGGGGCCGCGGGGGTTGGGCGTGGCGGACACGGGACAGAGGGATGTCGCGCTCGGCACAGGAGCTCACCGCGGGATGGTGGGGTCTAGCCAATGGGGCTTGGGGAGGAGGACAGAGATGACGGTTCGACAGGGAGGCAGGCCGGCGAGGAAGTGCTTCGGGCAGCGGTGGCCAACGGCGACGGGCGGTCTGGGCGGCGTCAAGCGGTTCCAGGCGGCGGTGGGGTGTCGGTGTCAGTGGAGTGGGTGGGGGTGGTGTAGTGGATAGGGGGGGGGGGGGGGTGGCTGGCTGGGCCTGGTGGGTTGGCCCAGTTGGGCCACGGCCCAGGAGGGTCTCTCTTTTTTTATTTTCTGTTTGCTTTTCCCTTTTGTATTTTCTTTCTTTTATTTATTTTCTTTCTGTTTTATTTCATTTTAGGGCATTTAGGTATTTTCTAAAAATATGTTTGCTGCACTATAATTTGCCTCGTAATATTCGGCATCCACCGAACATTTGTGTTTCAAATTTTAAAAACTTTTGTTGTTTGCCATTTTTTTAATTGATTTTGAATCGGTTTGAACTAATGAAAGTTTAGCAATTGTAATCAAAGATGACATGGCATCATTAGGAGAGTTTTACTGTAGCTTAAATATCCGGGCGTCACAATTCTCCTCCACTACAAGAAATCTCGTCCCAAGACTTAGGAGGTAGAAAGAAACAGTGCGGGGTATTCATCACGCAGGCGGTCCTCGTGTTCCCAAGTGGCTTCGTCTTCAGAATGATTCGACCACTGGACTTTGAGGAACTTGATCGCCTTCTGACGTGTGCGGCATTCAGCTTGGTCGAGAATGCGGACCGGATGATCTTTATAGGAGAGGTCCTCTTGCAATTCGAGCACTTCATGATCCACTGCTCGGATTGGATCCTTGAAGCAACGGCGGAGCTGTGACACGTGGAACACATCGTGAACCTGAGAAAGGTTCGGCGGAAGCTCCAGTTGATATGCCACTTTTCCATGCCTTTCGAGAATAGTGAAGGGACCGATATAGCGAGGAGCTAGCTTGCCCTTGATCCCGAAGCGGTGAGCACCCTTCATTGGTGTAACTCAAAGATAAGCCTTTTTGCCAGGTTGATAGACCATGTCTTTGTGATGACGGTCATACTGACTCTTCTGACGTGACTGAGCAGTCTTGAGATTCTCGCGAATAATGCGGACTTGCTCTTCGGCCTGTTGGATAATATCCGGACTGAAGAGTGGATGTTCCCCAGTTTCTGACCAGTTCAGAGGGGTTCGACACTTCCGTCCATAGAGTACTTCGAAGGGGGACATCTTCAGACTAGCTTGATAGCTATTATTATAAGAGAACTCGGCATATGGAAGAGATTCCTCCCATTTCTTGTCGAAGGAAATTACACAAGCTCGAAGCATATCTTCGAGAACTTGGTTGACACATTCAACCTGTCCTTGCGACTGAGGATGAAATGCAGTACTGAACGACAGATGAGTCCCCATAGCTTCTTGGAAACTTGCCCAGAACCTTGAAGTGAATAAGCTGCCATGGTCTGAACTGATAACCAGTGGAATACCGTGAAGTGAAACAATTCTGGACATGTAGAGAGTTGCAAGCTGGCTAGCAGTGATTGTCTCTTTGACTGCCAGAAAATGTGCAACTTTAGAAAGCCGGTCAATGACGACAAGAATAGCATCATTACCTTTCTGCGATTTGGGAAATCCAGTGACGAAGTCCATTTCAACATGGTCCCATTTTCATTCAGGAATTGAGATAGGTTGCAGAGTTCCAGCAGGCCTTTGATGCTCTGCTTTGATACGTCGGCAAACGTCACACTCAGCAACATAACGAGCAATGTCATGCTTCATATTAGACCACCAGAATCTTTGACGGATGTCTTGGTACATCTTTGTACTACCAGGATGAATAGACAAAGGCGTATCATGAGCTTCTTGCATAACCCTTTTAGTCTTATCCAGGTTTTTCTTCGAACATGGTACCACCAGGCGGCCTTTGAGGTACAAGGCGCCATCGTCGGCGATAGTGAAGAATGAGGGCTTTCCTTCTGCTAGATGGCGTTTAATCTTATGGACTTCAGAGTCATAACCTTGAATAGTCTTTATACCAGCTACGAGATCTGGTATGACAGCCAGGGTATTTAGAGAACCCTTAGTAACAACAAGAAGATTCATCTTGCAGAACTCCGGGGGAGGGGGAGTGAGTGCTCCAGGAGGAACAATATGGAGGTTCAGCTTTCTAAATTCTTCGACAAGCGAGGGCTGAATTTTGTGAACCTAGAGGTGGTTGCAGTAAGAGTTGCGGCTCAAGGCACCAGCCATTACATTAGCCTTGCCGGGGGTATAGGATATACCCACGTCAAAGTCTGCAATAGTCTCCATCCATCTCTGCTGACGGAGGTTCAGATCTGGCTGAGTAAACGGATACTTCAGACTTTGGTGGTCGGTGAAGATTTCGCAACGATTTCTGAGAAGGTAATGTCGCCACTGCTTCAGTGCATGAATGACAGCAGCAAGCTCGAGGTCGTGAACTAGGTAGTTTTCTTCGTGAGGGCGCAGTTGATGAGAGGCATAAGCAATCATTCTACGCTCTTGCATGAGGACACAGCCTAATCCTTGACGGGAAGCGTCGCAGTAAATGACGAAGTCCTTAGTATCAGGTGGAGCAAGCACGGGGGCAGAAGTCAACTTTTCTTTGAGCGCCTGGAAACTTTCCTAACACTTGTCTGTCAATTCGAACTTGACACCCTTATGCAACAGATTAGTCAGAGGCTTGGCAATCTTGGAGAAGTTCTCGACGAATCGACGGCAATAGCTGGCGAGACCGAGAAAACTTCGGACTTGCTTGACGTTCTTCAGAGGAGTCCAATCGAGAATAGCCTGAACTCGTTCAGGGTTGATGGCAATACCATCCTTGGAGATGACATGCCCAAGATAGGTTACTTAGGGGAGCCAGAATTCACACTTGGAATACTTAGCATACAATTGATGCTCTCGAAGCTTTTCCAGCACAAGACGAAGATGTTCAGCATGTTCTTCCTTGTTCTTGGAAAATACAAGGATATCGTCCAAATAAACCATGACAAACTTGTCGAGGTAATCCATGAATATATAGTTCATGAGACGAGAGAAGGTGGCTGGAGCATTCGTTAAGCCGAATGACATGACGGTGTACTCGTATGATCCATACCGAGTCACGAAGGCGGTCTTTGGGATATCCTCTTCACGAACACGGATCTGGTGGTAACCCAACCTCAAATCGAGTTTGGAGAACACTGATGAGCCAGTCAGTTGATCATAAAGATCATTGATCCGAGGAAGAGGATATTTATTCTGAATGGTAGCTTGGTTTATAGGACGGTAGTCTTGGACTAATCGGTTTGTCCCATCCTTCTTCTTAACAAAGAGAGAAGGTGCTCCCCAAGGAGAGCAACTTGGGCGAATGAAACCTTTGACAAGAGATTTGTCGATTTCCTCCTTAAGCTCAATGAGTTCATGCGGCGGCATCTTGTAGGGTCGTTTAGCTATAGGGGTGGTGCCGGGTTTCAAGTCGATGATGAATTCAACAGCTCTAGCAGGGGGAATCCCTAGAAGTTCTTCTGGGAAGACGTCTTGGAATTCATGAATGACGGAAATGTTTTCAATGCCCTCGAGTGGTGCAGCGTTCAACGCATTCAAGGCATAAAGACGTGCCTCGGTGTTCTGAACTAGATGAGCTTGGTAAGCAATTATTTCATCAGAAGGGTGTAGCAGATGGACGACCTTAGTGGCGCAAACTATAGAAGCAGTATGCGCTTTCAACCAATCCATTCCCAGAATGAGGTCGATGCTACAGGACTTTAGTACGATGGGAGAGGCAAGGAATTCCAGTCCTTCAACTTCAACGGGAACGTTGTGACTAACCATAGAGGTTTGACACTGGCCCGCAGGAGTGTGTACCACAATCGCAGTGTTCATCTCTTCGTATTTAATGCCATGCATGAATGCAAACTCAGCTGATATGAATGAATGCGACGCTCCTGTATCAAATAAAATAGATGCTGGTACTGAATTTACGAGGAGTGTACCCATCACGGTAGTAGGCTGGTCTAGAACTTCATTGAGATCAACGTGGTTGGCATGAACACGACCATAAGACTTGGCATTGTTGTTGCGGGGATGGTTGCTTCCACGGCCAGTTGCTGGGAGGGCCAGTTGATTCTGGTTCTGGTTGCATTCCCTAGCACGGTGTCCTGGTTGACCACACCTGAAGCATAGACCATTATTGGGAGTCAGAACAGGAGTTTGTGGTGGTGGAGTTGGAAGTCTTGGCTGCCTAGTTGGTGGAGCAGGCAGACGAGGTGCAGCATAGGGCTGCCTTGGAGCAGGTGCATTCGGCTGGTACATGCTGTTGGGAATCCATATCTTGCGCTTCTGCGAGGACGGGCCCGAAGATGAGCCCGTGTCACGGTTGCGCCTGTGAGATCCCTGGTACTCCTGCAGACCAGTTTCGACATTGATGGCCTTGTTCACCAGGGTAGTGAAATCAGCAAAGTCATGCACCAGAAGTGCGAGCTTGATGTCAGTTTGAAGGCCATCACAGAACTTCTCCTGTCTGCGTGCATCAGTTGCAATATCCTCTTCAGCATAGCGGGACAAGTCCAGAAACTCCCGCTGATAAGCTTCCATAGTTCTGTTGCCTTGGGTGAGGTTGCGGAACTCATGCTTCTTCCGGTCCATGACTCCCTGAGGAATGAAGCAAGCACGGAAGGCAGCTTGGAAGTCTGGCCAGGTGATGATTGTTCCAGCTGGCAGAGTACGCCTGTGGCTGTCCCACCATTGAGCTGCGGGTCCTTTCAGGAAGAAAGAAGCAAAGGTGACGTAGCTGGCAGGGGCTACATCAGCAGACTCCATCTCATAGGTGATGTCACGGAGCCAGTCATCAACATCCAGAGGCTGAGTTGAGCTGCGGTACACGGTTGGGTTGAGGCGCATGAAATCCTGCAGAGTCACTTGGGTTGGCTGCTGGTTCATATTGGGGCGAGGGAACTGAGCCATAATATTCTCCATGAACTGACGATTCAGCTCAAACTGTTGCATCATCCCAGCCATGTACTCAGGAGGTGGTGGGGCGTTGCCACCACGACCACGACCACCTGGTCTAACCATCCTGCTAATATATAACAGGGGTAGTTCAGCATTGAGAAATTTGCAAAGACAAGAATCATTCATGATGAAACATGCACAACGAAAGCAGCATGATAGATACTACATAGTAGTCGGCATATCTTTCAAAAGAGATCATGCATACAGTTCGGTACACAGAGTTTAGTACATAGACTAAGACATCATAGGCGGCACGCAGGCTCGCGGCGAAAGCATCTAACACTAACAAGCAAGTATACATCAGTCCCACGCGGTACTGCGAAGGTAGGTGTAGCCCGACAGCTGGTAGTGACGCGAAGGGAAGACCTCCACACGAGTAGCCTGGGGTCCGCGGATACTCTGGTGCGGAACCTGATGCGTAGGTGGCAGGAGAGGTCCAAGTGCAGGAGAGTAGCCTCCCACATCTGGCCAGCCTACGCCCCAGGGCATCACGGTCCTGGTAGGGTAGATCACAGAACGCGACAGATCACCAGATCGGACAGAGGGGTGCAACATCGTCATAGCACGGTACAGGTGCTGACGGGTGGTGTACAACTCGTGGCGAAGAGCCCGGTTAGCTCTAGCCAGCCCATCAGCATGCAGAACCAGGTTCTGATGGTAGAAGGGCTCTCGGGTGACAGTGGAGTAGGCAGCAGTGTAGTATCCCTCCGCACCAACATCGGATGCGATAGCAATGTGCCTGAAGGGGCAGGTGTCCAACTCCTGATACTCTCCACGAAGACGTGTTAGAGCAGCATAAGCAGCATCGTGGACCGCCATATCGATAGTCACTCCAACACCATGAGTAGTGTGCAGCACGATAGTGGAGTCATACTAACGAGAGTAGAGGTGGACGATGGCACGGTACTGCTCCTGGTTGAAGTCCTGATACTCCTCATAGACGGTGTACTCAGGGTGCCAGCGATAACCCAGATAGGTCATCATCTCAACCAACACAACAGGTGATCCTGAGGCACCAATGGCCGCCGTGTGGCGCACGACCTGCCTTGTGGGTTCCATCTGAAAACAAAGATGTTTTCACAGGAGTCAAATGACAATGTGGATAATGTTCAAATACTACTCTAAAGAATAACTAGGGCTTATCCAACTTTGGGGTGAACGTGGTCACGGGATCCTAGTGTTAGAGTTAGTAAAATCGTTTAACCCGAGTAGGAGAGATTTCGGAGTCCCAGAGTAAGGATCGAGGAGTAAAAGATCCTAATACCACCCAGATGGCGACGTGGGCCCATAAGCCACACAACCATGTTAGTAAAAGTTTTTGTAATGTCTAGACTCAACTTCGGCCAAGGAGTGTCAAAGGGGATTCCTACAGGCAGTCGGCTCTGATACCAACTTGTGACGCCCCCGATTCAATCGTACACTAATCATACACGCAAATGTGTACGATCAAGATCAGGGACTCACAGGAAAATATCACAACACAACTCTACAAATAAAATAAGTCATAAAAGCATCATATTACAAGCCAGGGGCCTCGAGGGCTCGAATACAAGAGCTCGATCATAGACGAGTCAGCGGAAGCAACAATATCTGAGTACAGACATAAGTTAAACAAGTTTGCCTTAAGAAGGCTAGCACAAACTGGGATAAATATCGAAAGAGGCGCAAGCCTCCTGCCTGGGATCCTCCTAAACTACTCCTGGTCGCCGTCAGCGGACTGCACGTAGTAGTAGGCACCTCCCGAGTAGTAGTAGTCGTCGTCGACGGTGGCGTCGGGCTCCTGGACTCCAACGTCTGGTTGCAGCAATCGGACATAGGAAAGGGGAAAAGGAGGAGAAAAGCAACCATGAGTACTCATCCAAAGTACTCGCAAGCAACGAGCTACACTACATATGTATGCATTGGTATCAAATGGAAAAAGGGTATCTTATGTGGACTAAACTGCAGAATGCCAGAATAAGAGGGAGATAGCTAGTTCTGTCGAAGACTACGCTTCTGGCAACCTCCATCTTGCAGCAGGAGAAGAGAGTAGATGGCAAGTTCACCAAGTAGCATCGCATAGCATAATCCTAACCGATGATCCTCCCCTCGTCGCCCTGTGAGAGAGCGATCACTGGTTGTAACTGGCACTTGGAAGCATGTGTTTTATTAAGTATCCGGTTCTAGTTGTCATAAGGTCAAGGTACAACTCCAAGTCGTCCTGTTACCGAAGATCACGGCTATTTGAATAGATTAACTTCCCTGCAGGGGTGCACCACATAACCCAACACGCTCGATCCCATTTGGCCGGACATACTTTCCTGGGTCAGGCCCGGCCTCGGAAGATCAACATGTCGCAACCCTATCTAGGCACAACAGAGAGGTCAGCACGCCGGTCTAAATCCTATGGCGCAGGAGACTGGGACCATCGCCCTTTGCACACCTGCATGTTGCGAATGCGGCCGGAAGCAGACCTAGCCTAGCAGGCGTTCCAGTCCAATCCGGCGCGCGCCACTCAGTCGCTGACGTCACGAAGGCTTCGACTGATACCACGACGTCGAGTGCCCATAACTGTCCCTGTGTAGATGGTTAGTGCATATAGGCCAGTAGCCAGACTCAGATCAAATACCAAGATCTCGTTAAACGTGTTATCTTGAAATAACCGCGAACGCCGACCAGGGCTAGGCCAACCTCTCTCCTAGGTGGTCTCAACCTACCCTGTCGCTTTGCCACAAAGATCCACTCAGAGGGCCGTTGGGACAAACGTCCTTTCGAACCCAATCCGTGAATCACTCGCGGGTACTCCTACGAGCCGACCCGTCTTTAGTCACCACAAGTAACATATATTATGTATAGATATATACCCATGATCAACTGCCGAGTGATCACGGCCTGATAGTATAGCATGGAAGACGGACAAGAATGTAGGGCTACTGATGATAACTAGCATCCTATACTAAGCATTAGGATTGCAGGTAAGGTATCAACAGTTGTAGCAACAATGACATGCTATGCATCAGAATAGGATTAACGGAAAGCAGTAACATGCTACACTACTCTAATGCAAGCAGTATAGAGGAGAGTAGGCGATATCTGGTGATCAAGGGGGGGGGGCTTGCCTGGTTGCTCTGGCAAGAGAGAGGGGTCGTCAACACCGTAGTCGTACTGGGTAGCAGTGGCGTCGGTCTCGGTGTCTAGCGAGAGAAGAGGGGGAAGAAGCAATAAATATATTGCAAACAAATGCATGACGATGCATGACATGACAAAGCATGATGCTAGGTGTGCCCTAACGCGGTACGAGGTGGTACTGGTGAAGGGGGGAACATCCGGGAAATTATCCCCGGTGTTTCGTGTTTTTGGGCAAAGGAGCCGGAGGGGGAAAGTTGCGTGTTCGCTATGCTAGGGATGCGTGGCAGACGGATGGGTTGCGTATCCGAATTTGTCTCGTCGTTCTGAGCAACTTTCATGTTGAAAATAATTTAATCCGAGTTACGGATTAAAAGATATGATTTTCTAAAGATTTTATTAATTTCTGGAATTTAATTAATTATTTAAATTAATTCGAAATGGATTTATGACAAGAGCATGACGTCATGCTGACGTCAGCAGTTGACTGGTCAACCTGACCGGTGGGTCCCACTGGTCAGTGACACATTTTAATTAAACAATTTAATTAAACTATTCAAAATTAATTAGGGGGTGGGCCCCACTTTCATACTAATTAATTAGCTAATTAACAGTAGTTAATTAGGTTAATTAATCATTAGGTTAATTAATCTTAATTGGTTAATTTAATCATAATTATTTAAGTTAATTAATTAGTTAATTAGTTAATTAATTAATTTTATTATTTATTTTATTATTTTATTATTTTTTTACGTTCTGGGGCCGGGCCCCACTTGTGATTGGCCCTAGGGGGCCATAGCGGTTCAGGCGGTAACGGGTGCGGGCGCACCCGAGTGAGCACCCGCCCGTAGGGCGGGACGAGGCCAGCGGGGCCGGACGGTCACCGGAGGGGGATGCCAGCGGGAGAGCAGCAGGGCGGCGCTAGAGTGGGGCCGCGGGCCAGAGGGGGAGTGGCTTGCCGAGCCAGACGGCCAGGACGAGGCACAGGCGCAACCAGGAGGCGGGGCGTGGCCAGGCAGTGGTGGACGAGGGCGCGCGGGAGCGCGGCCACGCACATGCTGGGCGCGGCGGGGGAACGGCGCCGGCGACAGAGAAGGGAGGAACCGGGGCGCGGTGAGCGCGGTCGCGGGACCGACCAGGGGTGAGCCCGGGCACGGCCCACGGCGCGGCCAGCGGGCACGAGGGCCACGGTGAGCGCGGGGCGGCGGTGAGTCGCAGCGGTCGTGGGGCGGCAGCGGGCGTGTGCAAAGGGGGCGGAGGCCGAGCGGGACGGACCCGAGCCATGACTAGCGAGAGGGGGGGGGGGCGGCTGCAGCGATGCCGGCCGCGAGGTGCGGTGACCAGGGGGTCGCGGGGGTCGGGCGTGGCGGACACGGGACAGAGGGATGTTGCGCGCTGTACAGGAGCTCACCGTGGGATGGTGGGGTCTAGGCAATGGGGCTTGGGGAGGAGGACGGAGACGACCGTTCGACGGGGAGGCAGGCTGGCGAGGAAGTGCTCCGGGCGGCGGTGGCCAACGGCGACGGGCGGTCCGGGCGGCGTCGAGCGGTTCCAGGCGGCGGTGGCCTCCTCTCGATCCCGATCCAGATCGGGAGAGAGGAGGGGGAGGAGATATTTTTGGGGGGGTTGTGGGGTGTCGGTGGAGTGGGTGGGGGTGGTGTAGTGGATAAGGAGTGGGGGGTGGGTGGCCGGCTGGGCCTGGTGGGTTGGCCCAGTTGGGCCACGGCCTAGGGGGGGTTTCTCTTTTTTTTGTTTTCTGTTTGCTTTTCCCTTTTGTATTTTCTTTCTTTTATTTATTTTCTTTTTGTTTTATTTCATTTTAGGGCATTTAGGTATTTTCTAAAAATATGTTTGCTGCACTATAATTACCCTCGTAATATTCGGCATCCACCGAACATTTGTGTTTCAACTTTTAAAAACTTTTGTTGTTTGCCATTTTTTTGAATTGATTTTGAATCGGTTTGAACTAACGGAAGTTTAGCAATAGTAATCAAAGATGACATGGCATCATTAGGAGAGTTTTACTGTAGCTTAAATATCCGGGCGTCACAGAACTACACGGCCGACATCCGCGGAGACTTGATCTTCGACGGATTCGAGCCACAGCCGAGCGCGCCGCACTGTCACGATGGGCATGATTTAGCTCTGCCACCGAACAGTGCCCTGGAGGCCGCACCTGTGTCCGCTCCGACACCTAGCTCAGAGCCGATCACACCAACCGAGGATAGGTGGTTAGACACCGGCTAGGGGGCTGCAATTTCTATAGCGATCGAGCCGAACACCAGCCCTATTCTTTTCGAAGCCCGTGACTCCAAGGATCCGGACTCCTCTCCAGACTCCGAGCCCTCCGCACCCCGACCGATCGAACCTGATTGGGCGCCGATCATGGAGTTCACCGCCGCAGACATCTTTCAGCACTCGCCCTTCGGTGATATTCTGAAGTCACTAAAGTCTCTCTCTTTGTCAGGAGAGCCCTGGCCGGACTATGGTCGGCAAGGTTGGGATGCGGATGATGAAGACATTCAAAGCCCACCCACCACCCACTTCATAGCCACTGTCGATGATTTAACCGACATGCTCGACTTCGACTCCGAAGACATCGATGGTATGGACGCCGATGTAGGAGACGACCAAGAACCAGCGCCCATAGGGCACTGGAAAGCCACTCGTCATATGATATATACATGGTGGACACCCCAAAAGAAGGCAATGGCGATGGAACAGCGGAGGATGACCCCTCCAAGAAGCAGCCTAAGCGCCGGCGTCAGCGGCGCCGCTCTAAATCCCGCCAAAACAAAAATGGTGATTCCGGCACGGGGGATAATAACACCCCAGATAGTGCCAAAGACAACCACCTCCAGGAAGATTCAGCACATGAGGGTAGAGAAGCCAACCCTCATGAGAGAGCGGCAGACAGAGAGGTCGAGGACGATAATTATATGCCTCCCTCTGAAGACGAGGCAAGCCTCGACGACGACGAATTTGTCGTGCTGGAGGATCCCATCAAACAAGAGCGTTTCAAACGCAGGCTTATGGCCACGGTGAACAGCCTCAAGAAAAAACAGCAACAGCTTAGAGCTGATCAAGATTTGCTAGCCGACAAATGGACTGAAGTCCTTGCGGCTGAAGAGTATGAACTCGAACGCCCCTCCAAGAGCTACCCAAAGCACAGGTTGCTACCTCAATTAGAGGAGGAAGCACCTAAACCTACATCACCAACGCATGATGCGGCTGACCGGCCACCCCGTGGCCACGACAGAGAGGCCTCTTGGCCGTCCACTCAAGCCGCACCCCGGCGCCGCTCAAAAACTGCCAAGGCATGGGAAAATGCGCCAGACCTGCGAGATATATTGGAGGACAAGGCAAGGCAAACAAGATTGATCTACGGATCACGTGGGCGCCCCATGGCACGAGACGGTACTTGTCACGCCGGATACAGTAAATCCGGCCGGGCCAAACACAGTAGACAAAGCTCGTTTGAGCTGCGTCGTGATGTAGCCCAATACAGAGGCGCCGCACACCCACTATGCTTCACAGATGAAGTAATGGATCATCAAATCCCCGAGGGTTTCAAACCCGTGAACATCGAATCATACGATGGCACAACAGATCCTGCGGTATGGATCGAGGACTATCTCCTTCATATCCACATGGCCCGCGGTGATGACCTACACGCCATCAAATACCTCCCACTCAAGCTTAAAGGACTAGCCCGGCATTGGCTTAACAGCTTGCCAGCAGAATCAATTGGTTGTTGGGAGGACCTGGAAGCTGCATTCCTCGACAATTTCCAGGGCACTTATGTGCGACCACCAGACACCGATGACCTAAGCCACATAATTCAGTAGCCAAAGGAATCGGCCAGACAATTCTGGACACGGTTCCTAACCAAGAAAAATCAAATCGTCGACTGTCCGGACGCAGAGGCCCTAGCAGCCTTCAAGCATAACATCTGCGAAGAGTGGCTTGCACGACACCTAGGACAGGAAAAGCAGAAATCTATGGCAGCCCTCACGACACTTATGACCCGCTTTTGCGCGGGAGAAGACAGCTGGCTAGCTCGCAGCAATAACATGACCAAGAGCCCTGGTAATTCGGATACCAAGGATAGCAGTGGCAGGTCACGTCGCAACAAGCAAAAACGCCGCATTAATGGCGATAATGCTGAGGATATGGCAGTTACTGCCGGATTCAAAGGCTCTAAACCCGGTCAGCGGAAGAAGCCATTCAAAAGAAATACTTTGGGCCCGTCCAGTTTGGACCAAATACTCGACCGCTCATGCCAGATACATGGCACCCCCGAAAAACCAGCCAATCACACCAACAGGGATCGTTGGGTGTTCAAGCAGGCATGCAAGTTAAATGCCAAAAGCGGAGACAAGGGACTGCATAGCGATGATGAGGAGGAGCCCCGGCCGCCAAAAAACAGTGGACAAAAAGGTTTTCTCCCACAAGTGCGGACGGTGAACACGATATACGCAACCCACGTCCCCAAGAGGGAGCGGAAGCGTGTGCTAAGGGACGTATACGCGATGGAGCCAGTCGCCCCAAAGTTCAACCCATGGTCTTCCTGCCCGATCACTTTTGATCGAAGGGACCACCCCACTAGCATCCGTCATGGCGGATTCGCCACATTGGTTCTAGACCCAATTATTGATGGATTTCACCTCACTAGAGTCCTTATGGATGGCGGCAGCAGCCTGAACCTGCTTTATCAGGATACAGTGCGGAAAATGGGCATCGATCTCTCGAGGATTAAACCCACCAGAACGACCTTTAAAGGCGTCATACCAGGTGTAGAAACCAACTGTACAGGCTCAGTTACACTTGAAGTGGTCTTCAGATCTCCGGATAATTTCCGAAGCGAGGAGTTAATCTTCGACATAGTCCTGTTCCGTAGTGGCTATCACGCACTGCTCGGGCGAACCGCATTTGCCAAGTTCAATGCAGTGCCGCACTACACATACCTCAAGCTCAACATGCCAGGCCCTCGAGGCGTCATCACGGTCAATGGAAACACCGAACGGTCTCTCCAAACGGAGGAGCATATGGCGGCTATCGCAGCAGAAGTACAAAGCAGCCTCTCAAGGAAATTCTCCAGTCCGGCCATTAAACGGCCGGACACCGTCAAGCGCGCCTGGAGTAACCCACAACAAGACCGCCTGGCACGTTCCGAGCAAGCGTAGCAATGCGGCCCCAACCCCAGCCCTCGCGAACTTGCGAAACCAGCGTTGCGCGTACATAACTATGCTCTAGAAATACCATGGGCACAGGGGGAGGGGCACCATCACGGCACGCCCGAAACGCGGCTTAAACCTTACTAGGGGCTGCCGATTTCTTAATTTTCTCTTATTTTCAGGACTCCATTCTTCGGAAGGCTTGTCCGGCAGTACAATTGCCACACAAACGATACAACCAGGGAAGTAGAAAGCTACGCCGCACTACGGAACTCTAAGGTGGTCTCTATAACGAGCAGTATACCTGTTTCGCATAACATTCCGCAGATCGCCCCTGGAAAGGACATATTTGATAGTCCCATCTTTTTCTTATCGCACTATTTGTATCGTTCTGCTTTGATCGTAGCTTTTTTAAATAAACAATGCATAGCTTCCGTCTATTATTGCATTACCTCTTTTTTACGAATATATGTTCATTAATGACATGTTGCACCCGTACACTTTGGTATGGCCAATACGCCAGGGGCTTAAGTACCCCACAACATGGTGTGAGAAGTCCGAGCACTTTCACAAGTGCGGCACCCTAAACTTATAGCATTATATGCATCGGCTCCGAATCATGTCTTGGGTTAATAGTTGGGTTTGCCCGGCTCCTATGTCTTGGTACCTTACGTTCCGTTATATCAGCTAAGGTAGCACTAGGAGAACTACTGCGATTGTGCCCCAGTTGAGCTGGGCTAAGCACCTCAGTAGAGAAAGCTAAAACTAACCGTCATGATGAGGTGAGAGCTGGTCGCTGTTCGAGAGGTTTTCGAGTCCCTAAAGACTTATGCCGCTTAGAGCGAGGAGTCGGCTTTGTCCGGCCTAGGCGTGGATAGTGCCCCGAACTCGGTCTTCCGAACACTAGGGGCTTCGCCGAAATTTAAAATTATAGAATTCTATGGCTAAGTGAGAGCGTTCAAGCATTATAGTCTGATTGCCTTGTTCGTTGTGTTGAGCGCCTCCCTTGAAGGACCCAAGAATGGGAAAAAGAGCGCTCATGTTTATCCCGAACACCCCAGCACTCATGCCATGGGGGCAGAAGCCGACGACTCGCCATCTCTCAAATTTGATAAACGGACGCACAGAAGGTAATATTTTAAATTCAAAAAGCATTACTTAGCGCACATGAACAAGTTTTCAGCGCACACGACAAAAAGAGCGAGTTCATTGAAAATTACATTCATGGAACATTCATCCGCCACAAGGCGGGCACCCTTCCGAACGCCCTCATATACATCTCGTGCTTGCGATGCTCCTTGCCCGGTGGTGGCCCGTTCTTCACAAGCTTCTCAGCATCCAGCTTGCCCCAGTGCACCTTCGCACGGGCAAGTGCCCTACGGGCACCCTCGATGCATACGGAGTGCTTGATGACTTCGAGCCTTGGACAGGCCTCCACCAGCCGCCTCACCAGCCCAGGCATGGTCTCTCCAGGCCACAGCCAGACTATGAGGCCCTTCATGGCCTGTTCGGCCACCTTATGGAGCTCGACCAGCTGTTTCAGCTGGTCGCTTAAGGGCACCGGGTGTTCGGCCTCAGCATACTGAGACCAGAACACCTTCTCAGTCGAGCTTCCCTCCTCGGCTCGGTAGAAGGCGGCGGCATCCGACACGCTACGGGGCAAGTCTGCGAATGCTCCTGGAGAGCTCCGGATTCGGGTAAGTGACAAGTAATTCACTTTTACGTGCTTGCTTTGCATAAAGAATGCCTTACCCGCCGCTATCTTTTTTATTGCCTCAACCTCCTGGTGGGCCTTCTGGGCTTCGGCCTTGGCAGACTTGGCATCTTCAATGGCCGCAGCGAGCTCAGACACTCGCGTCTTCAAGTCAAGCTCCAAACTCTCATGTTTTTCATGAGAGCCTGGAGCTCTTGCCGCACCTCGCCAACCTGCGTCTCATGCTTCTCCCGCTTGGTGCGCTCCGTGGCCGCCCTCTTTTCGGCCTCGGGCAGCGCTTGCTTAAGGGTCGCCACCTCACTTGTGGCCCCTACAATAGCCACGTTAATCCTGTCACTTTTTGCAATTGCACCTTTCACATATTTCAATAAGGTATTTCTTACCTTCCTTCTCCTCGAGCTGCTGCTTGGCTAGGCCGAGCTCTTGCTCGGACCGCTCGAGGTTCTGCTTCAGTGTATCCACCTCCGCGGTCAGTGCGGCGGAGGCCAGCAACGAAGCCTGCATACGCATATTGACTTGATTATGTTAGACTCCTGCGATTATTAGATCCTCTATTCGGCTTTTCTTTCCGAACGCCGAATAGAGCATCATGGGATACTGTCTATGCGGTAATATTTTTACATATTCTTTACTTACCTCAAAGCCTGTTAGAAGGCTGGCACAGGCTTCAGTCAGTCCGCTCTTGGCGGACTGAACCTTCTGGATCACCGCACTCATAATAGTGCGGTGCTCCTCGTCGATGGAGGCGCCGTTAAGCATCTCCAGCAAATTATCCGGTGCCTCCGGTTGGACGGAGGTCACCGGCTTGGTAGGATTGCTCCTCTTGGAAGGAGGCTGCCTACCAGAGTCCGGAACCATTGAAGGTTCCGGCGCGGTGTCCGGATCAAGGCCGGACTTGGAGCCCTTGGGGGTTCTATGCCCTTTACGCCTGGAGTCCGGGAGGTTGCCTTGTGGTGCCTCTAGGACCACCTCCTCCTGTCTTGGAACCTGTTGGGACGCCACCTCAGCGCCGTCCGTAGGGTGGGGGAGAAAGCCGTCGGAAGAGAATTCACATCCGATGAGTCCAGGGAGCCGCTCGACGACACGTCGAGCCCGGCCTTGGGCGGACTGCACAATCATGTTCAACGTAAGGAAAAGCCGTGCAATGGGGGAATACTATGAATCACTCTGGTATCCGGATACTTACAATTTCGCCAGGGGCTTGGCCCTGTGCGGACACTCCTCTTCGCTGTCGTCGGTGTTGGTGGAGTAGTCCGGAGGAGGGGTCTTCCCCCTCTTGGACCCTTCGGCCTCCCCGGTTGGGGCGGCCTTCCTTTTCTTCCCTCCCCCCGCTAGGGGGGGAGAGGTATCTTCTCCCTCCTCCTTGTCTTCAGGGGAGGAGCGCGCCTTGGAGTCATCGGATGGTGAATCCGACACCTCCTGGCGTCGGGCAGTCTTTCGAGTCCCCGTGGCCTTCTTCTTGGCCTTCTTCTCCGGCACCACGTAAGGTGCCGGAACCAGCAGCTTCGCCAAGCGAGCGTCCGCTGGGCCTTCGGGCAAATGAGCCGGACAGTTGATCTGTCCGGACGTCTCCTGCCAATCCTGTCAAAGGTAAGGGAACTTAGATCCCGCATGGAGTCAAACTATGAAAAACTAATACCCTGTAAAAGGTAAAAACAGCTTACCGCACGAGCATGACACTGCGTGCTGAATCCGCGATCCTCGGTAGCGGATGTGGGGTCCTCGGCGCCCTTGAAAAGCACCTTCCAGGCATCTTCGTACGTCGTGTTGAAGAGCCTGCTTAGAGTTCGGTGCCACGCCGGGTCGAACTCCCATAGGTTGAAAGCCCGTTGTTGACACGGGAGGATCCGACGGATGAGCATAACCTGGACTACGTTCACAAGTTTGAGATTCCTGTCCACCAGGGTTTGGACGCATGTTTGGAGTCCAGTCAGCTCTCCTTTTTTACCCCATGATAGGCCCGTCTCTTTCCAGGAGGCGAGCCGCGTAGGGGGTCCGGATCGGAACTCGGGGGCTGCGACCCATTCAGGGTCGCGCGGCTCGGTGATGTAAAACCACCCCGACTGCCACCCCTTTAGGGACTCCACGAAGGAGCTCTTGAACCATAGGACGTTGGGCATCTTGCGCACCATGGAGCCTCCGCACTCCGCTTGGGTGCCGCGCACCACCTTCGGCTTGACATTGAAAGTCTTGAGCCATAGGCCGAAATTGGGGTGGATGCGGAAGAAAGCCTCGCACACGACGATAAATGCCGAGATGTTGAGGACAAAATTCGGGGCCAGATCGTGTAAATCGTGACGGAGGAGACCATCCACTTGCCTCCCGCTTCGGACATGGCTGGAGAAGGTTGAGGTGGGGTGAGCGGACTTGGGCGCTGGAGCTCGAGTGCGCGGAAATGGATTGGCAAAGGAGGAAGAAGGTGTGGATGAAAAGGTGGATCCTTATCCCCTTATATGGGCAGACGCGACTATGCGCCCCCACCAGCCTGGTAAAACTCGCTTATCTCCCAAGCGCCGTAGTCAATGGCGCGGTTGGGTTACCCACACCCGTATTGATGAGAATCCCAGAATAAGGGGACATGATCTCTGCTTTAACAAGACGTGCCGAGGAAACCGCCTCGCTAAACGCGCTGAGGTGGGACAATAAAACGATTCGAATAAAGACTTGGCTGTGGTGTGATGTCACGCTACGGAATACGTTAGCAGATTAGATTTGTGTAAATATTATTCTCTCTATGGCAATATGTGGAAACTTATTTTGCAGAGCCGAACACTACCTTTGTGTTCAAAATCTTCTATGAAGTGCTTGGAGGAGGAACCCGCCTTGCAATGCCGAAGACAATCTGCGTGCCGGACTCGTCGTCATTGAAGCATGGTCTAGGGGCTACTGAGGGAGTCCTGGATTAGGGGGTGTCCGGATGGCTGGACTATACCTTCGGCCGGACTCCTGGACTATGAAGATACAAGATTGAAGAATTCGTCCCATGTCCGGAAGGGACTTTCCTTGGCATGGAAGGCAAGCTTGGCGATACGGATATGTAGATCTCCTACCATTGTAACCGACTCTGTGTAACCCTAGCCCTCTCCGATGTCTATATAAACCGGAGAGTTTTAGTCCGTAGGACGAACAACAATCATACCATAGGCTAGCTTCTAGGGTTTAGCCTCTCTGATCTCGTGGTAGATCTACTCTTGTACTACCCATATCATCAATATTAATCAAGCAGGACGTAGGGTTTTACCTCCATCAAGAGGGCCCGAACCTGGGTAAAACATCGTGTCCCCTGCCTCCTGTTACCATCCGCCCTAGACGCACAGTTCGGGACCCCTGAGGGAGCCCTGGATTATGGGGGTGTCCGGATAGCCGGACTATACCTTCAGCCGGACTCCTAGACTATGAAGATACAAGATTGAAGACTTCGTCCCGTGTCCAGAAGGGACTTTCCTTGGCGTGGAAGGCAAGCTTGGCGATACGAATATGTAGATCTCCTACCATTGTAACCGACTTTGTGTAACCCTGACCCTCTCCGGTGTCTATATAAACCGGAGGGTTTTAGTCCGTAGGACAACATACGGAACAACAATCATACCATAGGCTAGCTTCTAGGGTTTAGCCTCTCTGATCTCGTGGTAGATCTACTCTTGTACCACCCATATGATCAATATTAATCAAGCAGGACGTAGGGTTTTACCTCCATCAAGAGGGCCCGAACCTGGGTAAAACTTCGTGTCCCTTGCCTCCTGTTACCATCCGGCCTAGAGGCACAGTTCGGGACCCCCTACCCGAGATCTGCCGGTTTTGACACCGACATTGGTGCTTTCATTGAGAGTTCCTCTGTGTCGTCGCCATTAGGCTTGATGGCTCCTACGATCATCAATAGCGATGCAGTCCAGGGAGAGACCATCCTCCCCGGACAGATCTTCATCTTCGGCGGCTTCGCACTGCGGGCCAATTCACTTGGCCATCTAGAGCAGATTGAAAGCTATGCCCCTGGCCGTCAGGTCGGATTTGGAAGTTTAAACTACACGGCTGACATCCGCGGGGACTTGATCTTTGACGGATTCGAGCCACTGCCGTGCGCGCCGCACTGTCACGACGAGCATGATCTAGCTCTGCCGCCGAACAGTGCCCTGGAGGCCGCACCTGCGTCGGCTTCGACCCTTCATTCGGAGCCAACTGCGCCGATCAAGGATGGGTGGTTGGACGCCGCCTCGGGGGCTGCGATCCCAATGGCGATCGAGCCGAACACCAGCCCCGCACTCCGCGAGACTCGTGACTCCAGGGAGCCAGACTCCTCTCCGGACTCCGAACCCTCCGCGGCCCTGCCGATCGAATCCGACTGGGTGCCGATCGTGGAGTTTACTGCCGCGAACATCTTTCAGCACTTCCCTTTCGGTGATATCCTGAAGACACTAAAGTCTCTCTCTTTATCAGGAGAGCCCTGGCCGGACTACGGTCAGCAAGGTTGGGATACGGACGATGAAGAAATTCAAAGCCCACCCACCACCCACTTTGTAGCCACTGTCGATGATTTAACCAACATGCTCGACTTCGACTCCGAAGACATCGACGGTATGGATGCCGATGAAAGAGACGATGAAGAACCAGCGCCTATTGGGCCCTGGAAAGCCACTTCATCATATGACGTATACATGGTGGACGCACCAAAAGATGACGACGAGGAGCGGAAGGAAGCACCGAAGGCTTGTTCCCTCGAAAAGCAGTCAAAGCGGCAACGCAAGCGCCGCCCCAAATCCTGCCTCAACAGAAATAACGATCACACAGACCCAACGCTGGAGCAGGGCGAACCGCTGCCGGACAATGGCAATTCGGATAATCGAACCGAACAAACAAATTCTATCAAGGATAATGGTCCGGACGATATAACGCCAGACAGGCACCCGGAGCAGCAGAATGCCCATAAAAGGCTTGTTGCCACCGCGAGGAGTCTTAAAAAGCAGAAGCAAAGGCTCAAGGCTGCGCAAGACACACTCCAATTCAGATGGAGTAAAATACTCAACACAGCAGCAAGGTACGGCGACAATCGCCCCTCCAAGAGCTACCCAAAGCGGAAGCTGCTACCTGAATTCGATGAGGAGGCCTCAGACCCCCCACAACCAAATATGAAAGCAGCCACCTGGCCGGATAGACGACCCCTCTACCAACACAGAGCGGCATACAACGCCACTCACAATATGACACGCGACCCATGCGAGGGCTCGCACCCAAAGGACGGCGCAACAAGATCCATCTATGGACCACACAAGCGCACCCCAGCATACAATGCAACACAACAAACATCCAAACAACACGGTACACCCAGCTACAGGGGTGCTGCACACCCCCTATGTTTCACCGATGAGGTGCTGGACCATGAATTTCCAGAGGGATTCAAACCCGTAAACATAGAGACATACGACGGAACAACAGACCCTGGGGTCTGGATTGAGGACTACATCCTTCATATCCATATGGCTCGAGGAGATGATCTCTACGCCATCAAGTACTTACCCCTCAAGCTCAAAGGGCCAGCTTGTCACTGGCTTAAAGGCCTCCCCGAAAGCTCCATTGGATGTTGGGAAGAGCTCGAAGACGCCTTTCGGGCAAAATTTCAAGGGACTTATGTCTGACCTCCGGATGCGGACGATTTGAGTCATATAACTCAACAGCCCAGAGAGTCAGCCTGAAAGCTTTGGAACAGGTTTCTTACTAAAAAGAACCAGATTGTCGACTGTCCGGACGCCGAAGCCTTGGCAACTTTTAAGCATAGCGTCCGTGACGAATGGCTCGCCAGACACCTCGGCCAAAATAAGCCGAGAACGATGGCCGCATTAACAAGCCTCATGACCCGCTTTTGCGCGGGTGAGGACAGCTGGCTAGCCAGATGCAACACCAGCGACCCCAGTACATCTGAAGTTAGAGATGGAAACGGGAAATCACGGCGCAACAGCAATAACAAATGCCGGAATAAAGAAGACAACACGAAGGGCACGGCAGTAAACGCCGGATTCAAAAGCTCTCGGCCAGGTCAAAAGCCGCCCTCTAAAGGCACCAGGGATGAACTGTCCAGCCTCAACAAAATTCTGGACCAAGTATGTCGGATCCATAGTACCCCTGGTAAACCTGCTAATCATATCCACAGAGAATGTTGGGTCTTCAAGCGGTCCGGCAAGCTCAACGCCGTACACAAGGGGGAGGATACACCAAGTGAAGACGAGGACGAGCCTCCCAAGCAAGACACTAGGGAACAAAACAAATTTCCACCAGAAGTCAAAACAGTAAACGTGTTACACGTGATCAAGGGAAAAAACAACGCGGCACTACCAGGAAAATATACACAAGTGCCTGTCACCGCGAAGTCCTGCCACTGGTCGTCTCAACCGATCACTTTCGACCATCGCGATTACTCAGCAAGTATCCGACACGTAGGATGGGCTACCCTAGTATTAGACCCAGTAATTGGCGGATATCACTTCACACGAGTCTTGATGGATGGTGGCAGCAATCTAAACCTAATATATCAGGATACAATCCGCGGGATGGGGTTAGACCCAACAAAAATTTGCCATAGCTATACTACCTTTAAAGAAGTAACGCCAGGCCCAGGGGCTCGTTGTACGGGCTCCCTCCTAGTACAAGTTATATTCGGCTCCCCTGATAACTTCCGTCGTGAGCATTTAACCTTCCACATCGCTCCGTTCCAAAGTGGCTATCAAGCACTGCTCGGACGCGAAGCTTTCGCTCGCTTTAATGCAACACCACACTATGCCTCCCTCACACTCAAAATGCCCGGTCCACGTGGCATCATTTAAGTGAACGGAAATATCAAGCGATCTCTGCGTGCCGAAGAGAGTGCGGCTGCCTTGGCAGCCGCACACTAAAGGCACCCGGACCAGCGAAAGCATCCAATAGGTTGTCAAGACCTCAGACACAACTAATCATGTTCGGCGCCGCTATTTATACCGGACAAATGGTCACACCCCTATTTGTCAATACAAGGGGCTCAACGCGTGCAGACAAGTGGCAATTTTTTCTCATCTTGAATTATACATGATTTCTTTAAAAACTATCTTTTTGCACGACAACATTTTCACCTAAATTCCTCTAGTTTACAGACGATCATCGTGCTACACCCGTCCAGGATACGGCACAACGGAGACACAGGCGCAGACGTGCAACAGGGACCCGCTCCAAGGATTCTTTTTAGATTAAGACCCTGCGTAAACCTTTTTTACTGTCTCTTGTTGATACATATCCACCGTTGAGAAGGATGCTGATGTCTTGGCATGTGGCCACGCCAGAACAATGCACATACCTAGACACAAGGGGCTTCTTACAAAGGCCATTATTTAGGCCCGGTTTATACCACAAAGACCGAATACCTTAGGGAGTGTTCGGCGTCGCGAGTTTGGCCCTATATGCATCAGCTCCGAATCATTGTCTTTGGTCAAATGTTGGGTTTGCCCGGCTCCTGTGTTTTGGTGCCTTATGTTCCACTTTACCGGCTACGGTAGCACCAGGAGAACTACTACGATTGTGCCCTGGTTCATCCGGACGAGCACCTCAGTAGAGAAAGCCGAAAACTGACTGTCATGATATAGCGTGAGACTGGTCAACCACTCGATGACCTGTTGGAATGTTAGAATTCCTCCGCCTTAATGAAGGGCCGTTTTCCGGCCAGGCATGTACGCACCCCGGGATCGGGAGAGTGCGGAGCCACCAGGGGCTATCTAGTAGCCCCACTGTCAAACTCCTATGGCTAAGTGAAAGTGTTAAAGCATTATAGTCCGGTTGCCTCGCTCGCTCCGCTATCACCTCCTTAATAGGACCAAGACGTTGGGTTATGTGTGAACACGTGTTTTTTGCGAGCACCTCCGCATTATATACGTGGGGGTCGAAGCCGACGGCTGCAATCTTTCAGGTTATACACATGTATACATAAACGGCCGCCCAGGAGGCATCATATTACTTTCAGGCAAAAGTATAAAAATAGGCTTAAAAAATTTATAAAAGCATTTCGCTTACAATGAGATTACATATCACTCAAACATAATATTTTTTGAGCACTGGGTCTCTATCAAACGATCACCCTCAAGAACTTCTTCAAAGTAGTGCTCAGCAGCCATTCGGCCTATGGCCGAATCCCGCGCTGCAACAGTGGTAGCATCCATCTCCGCCCAGTATGCTTTCACACGGGCAAAGGCCATCCGTGAGCCCTCTATGCACGCTAACCTCTTCATCGCATTAATGCGCGGCACCACGTCAAGGAACTGCTGCACCAAGCTGAAATAGTTGTTCGGCTTTGGCCTTTCCGGCCATAGCTGATCAACAATAGACCTCATGGCGAGTCCGGACAACCTATTCAGTTCGGCCCATTCGCTAATTGGTCAGTCAATGAAAGCGGACGCTCGGGAGAATGGAATTGTCTCCAAAACAGCTGGTCTACTTCACGGTTCGTCTGACCCTGGAAGTACTTGGTCGCATTGGCAATGCTCGCCGCCAAATCCATATACACATTCTCCGAACTCCACAGCCGATCCAAAGGGGCATACCGTGGATCTCCAAACTTTCTCCGCAACATAAAGGATTTCCCAGCTACAATATCCCCGGCTTCCCGCAGCTCCTCCTTCTTTGCCCTCATAGCAGAGCGGATGTCTTTTCTCGTCGCAGCAGCCTTCTCAAGGTCCGATGCCTTCGCTAGGTTTTCCTTTTCAAGAACCTGACAACGGTTGGCGGCGGCTTTTAATTCTATGGCCATCTTGGCCATCTTATCTCGGCTCTCGCCATGCACAGCCTTCTCGGCTTTCAACTCTTCGGCCGCCTTCAAATCAACCGCATTACCAAACCTCGCTTGTTCCTTGGCTCGGGCAAGTTCCGCCCGCAAGGCTTCAACAGTTGCAGCTCCATCTGCAGTCACAACGTATTAAAGATACTGGCATCATGCTGCTCTTACTATGTGGCATTTACCAGATAATGACACTTACCCTGTGCCTCGTCAAGCGTTTTGTTAACAAGCTCGATGTCGGTGTCTGCCGCATCCAACTGCCGTTTTAAATGGGCAAACTCGTTAGTCGGGCTAGCCACCGGAGCTTCCATCACCTGCACATAGAGGCAGTATGGTTATTACCTGGGAATATGATCCTCTGTTCGTCGTTGTTTCCAACGACAACCAGAGTCTCAGGGGCTACTATCTACACAGGGCACACCTAGCATGTGCAGGACTATCATACATTATTTTACGTACCTCAAAGCCTGTCAGTAGACTCATAAAAGCTTCATGCAATCCGCTTTCGGTGGACGAGATTCTCTCCATCATCGTATTCATCAGCACATGGTGTTCATCTGAGATGGCCGCTCGCCCCACCAATTCCCTCAGAACGTCCGATCGCACACCAGACGGTGCCGGACTCTTTTGTCTGCTCTCTTCGAGAGCCGGACACTGGGAGCTTCGGGGGTCAATGGGATTATCTTCTGGCCTCACCGGACTCGGAGAGGCCCTCCGCGACAACACTTCGGGGTCGCTCGCTTCTGGAGCAGAGGAGTCCGGAGGAGGCGTTTCGCTCTCCATCATCTCTGGAAGAAGATCCCCCGAAGACGAGCTCATTTGAGAGGGGCTAAGGCCCGAACTGCAAAGATATATGCAGTGGTTATTTTCTCAAAAGAAAAAGATGGCATCCCTATACTATTAAAGTATTTCGGGTCACTTACGACTCGCGGGAGAATTGACCCCCCCCCCCCCCCCCCCCCCGCGGACTTTGTGCGGCAAAAGCACCCCCCAAGGTAGGACCCTCTGTGGGAAACTTCTTCTCCCGTTTGGAAGCTTCGGCTTCCGAATCCCCGGGCGCAGTCCTTTTCCTCCTCCAGTCGTCTTCCTTCATGCAGACGCTCGCTCCCTCGGTTAGAATGGGCAGCGTTGGGGGCCCGCGTCCGCCCGTATTATCCTCCCCAGTATCTTCCTTCAAGGGCTCCGGGCAAGGTGCGACCTGGAGCATCTTTTCCAATACCGGATTGTCCAAACCCTTAGGGAGGGGGGCCGAACACCGAATCAACTTCGCCTTTGTTAGCCAGTACTGGTCGAAAAGCGAACTCTCAGAAATAACTTCGTAACAAATGAGAGATAGTATGTTCGCCCGGGAGATTCCTTACCTGTTCGGCGGTGCGGTTACTGCTCAGGCCCACGTCCTCGGTGATTTCCGGACACTCTACCTGAGGGCCGAAGAATGACTTGTACATCTCCTCATGCATCAGGCCGAGGAAATTTTGAATGACATGCGGTCCCTCGGGATTGAACTCCCACAAGCGAAGGGGCCGGCGTTTGCAAGGCTGGACTTGATGAACTAGCATAACTTGTATTACCACAACCAAACTAAAATCTCCATTGAAGAGATCTCGAATGCGGCTTTGCAGTATAGGCACGTCCTTGGCTGGACCCTAGCTCAGACCTCTGCTGATCCATGACATCAGTTGTGGTGGAGGGCCCGAGCGGAAAATAGGGGCGGCCGCCCACTTGGCACTTCTAGGAGCCGTGATGTAGAACCACTCCTGTTGCCACAATTCAGGCACCTCTGGAATGGAACCTTTGGGCCATGGAGCTCCCGTCATCTTGCATATTGAGGCACCTCCACACGCTGCATGTTGCCCCTCGATCATCTTCGGCTTTACTTCAAAGGTCTTGAGCCACAGGCCAAAGTGAGGGGTAACCTGGAGGAAGGCCTCCCACACGACAATAAATGTCGTGATATGAAGAAAGGAGTCCGGAGCTATATCATGGAAATCTAGCCCGTAATAAAACATCAAACCCCTGACGAAAGGATCCAGAGCAAGGCCTAGACCTCGGAGGAAGTGGGAGACGAACATGACGTTCTCGTTGGATTCGGGGGAGGGGATGGCCTGCCCGCGGGCAGGCAGCCGATACAAAACCTCGACGGTCAAATATCTGGCCTCCCTCAACTTTTTGATGTCTTCTTCCATGACGGAGGAAGGCACCCATCGGCCTTGAAGGCTAGCTCCGGACATGATTGAAGGTTCGGAGCACCTGACCTGAAATTTGGGTCTTTGAGCTTGAGGTGGGGGAAGGATTCGATTGAGCACGGGAGGGAAAAAAGTAAAAGCCTTGTCCCTTTATAAAGAGGGTGAATATCAAGCGTCCTCTCCGTGGCCGTTTGGACTTGCCTATAGTCTAGGAGTCCTAGAAGCGGTTGGGTTACCCACGCCCGTATTGATGAGAATCCCGGAATAAGGGGACACGATCTCTACTTTAACAAGACGTGCCAAGGAAACCGCCTCGCATGACACGCTGAGGTCTGATAATAAAACGATTCGAATAAAGGCTTGGCCGTGGTGCGCCACACTACGGAATACGTCAGCAGATTAGATTTGTGTAAATATTATTCTCTCTATGGCAATATGTGGAAACTTATTTTGCAGAGCCGGACACTATCTTTGTGTTCAAAATCTTCTATGAAGTACTTGGAGGAGGAACCCGCCTTGCAATGCCGAAGACAATCTGCGTGCCGGACTCGTCGTCATTGAAGCCTAGTTCAGGGGCTACTAAGGGAGTCCTGGATTAGCGGATGTCCGGATAGCCGGACTATACCTTCGGCCGGACTCCTGGACTATGAAGATACAAGATTGAATACTTCGCCCCGTGTCCGGAAGGGACTTTCTTTGGCGTGGAAGGCAAGCTTGGCGATACGGATATGTAGATCTCCTACCATTGTAACCGACTTTGTGTAACCCTAACCCAATCCAGTGTCTATATAAACCGGAGGGTTTTAGTCCGTAGGACAACATACAGAACAACAATCATACCATAGGCTAGCTTCTAGGGTTTAGCCTCTCTGATCTCGTGGTAGATCTACTCTTGTACCACCCATATCATCAATATTAATCAAGCAGGACGTAGGGTTTTACCTCCATCAAGAGGGCCCGAACCTAGGTAAAACTTTGTGTCCCTTGCCTCCTATTACCATTCGGCCTAGACGCACAGTTCGGGACCCCCTACCCGAGATCCGCCTGTTTTTGACACCGACAATGCCCGTAAGTTTGTTTTATCTTATGATGAATGTCATAGAATTGGTAATATTGGTAAGCGTCAGGAGATGCCTATGAATTATTCTCTTGCTGTTGAACCATTTGATGTTTGGGGATTTGATTATATGGGGCCTTTTCCTTCCTCTAATGGGTATACACATATTTTGGTTGTTGATTATGTTACTAAGTTGGTAGAAGCTATTACAACTAGTAGTGCTGATCACAACACCTCTATTAAAATGCATAAGGAAGTTATGTTCCCAAGGTTTGGAGTCCCTAGATATTTAATGACTGATGGTGGTTCACACTTTATTCATGGTGCTTTCAGTAAAATGCTTGCTAAGTATGATGTTAACCATAGAATTGCATCACCTTATCATCCTCGGTGTAGTGGTCAAGTTGAACTTAGCAATAGAGAAATAAAATTAATTTTACAAAAGACGGTTAATAGGTCCCGGAAGAATTGCTCTAAGAAATTAGATGATGCACTTTGGGCTTATAGAACAGCATATAAAAATCCTATGGGTATGTCTCCTTATAAAATGGTTTATGGAAAAACTTGTCATTTGCCTCTTGAGTTAGTACATAAAGCATATTGGGTAATTAAAGAACTCAACTATGATTTCAAACTTGTTGGTGAAAAGAGGTTATTTGATATTAGCTCACTAGATGAATGGAGAACCCAAGCTTATGAAAATGCCAACTTATTTAAAGAAAAAATTAGAAGATGGCATGATAAGAGAATCCAAAAGTGTGATTTCAAAGTTGGAGAATATGTTTTTTTGTACAACCCTCGTTTCAGATTCTTTGCAGGAAAACTCCTCTCCAAATGGGAAGGACCCTATGTTGTCGAGGAGGTTTATGGATCTGGAGCTATCAAAATGCCGAGGGTACTAACCCGAAGGTCATCAATGGACAAAGAATAAAACATTATATCTCAGGTACACCCATTAATGTTCAAAGCAATATTATCCAAACTATGACACCGGAAGAACACATAAAAGAAACCTTTCGGAGCACTCCAGAATTGTGAAAAAGAGGAGGTATGTGTTACGGTAAGTAAACGAACTCCAAAAAATCCGCATTTTTTTAAGTTTTGGAATATTTAAAAAATTAGGAAAATAAGAAACTACCAGGAAGGTGGCCCTGGTGGGCGTAAGACACTAGGGCGCGCCTGGCTGCCAGGCGCGCCCAGGTGGGTTGTGCCCACCTTGGGTACCTTCCGGACTTCATTTTTCTTGGGTTTGCTTGTTTCCCAAGATAAAAAATCTTTATATACCCCCGAAACTATTGATCATCGTACCGCGAAGAAATCCTCTGTTTTCTTTTCGTCACTGTTTTCTGCCAGATCTGAAAATATGCCATCCCAAGAGTCAAAGGGTGACAGCTATGTTGCTGATTATATCACAAACCCCAAGGCCTGTGGGGATGTGGAGCACTATAGCTGGACTTCGGAGGAAGAGGAAGACTACGATCCTAAGGGGGGGAGAGATGAGCTCAGATGAGGATGAAGTACCATTGCCTCAACCTGGGGACGTGCATGTGGAATTCAAGAAGTCAAGTCTCCCCAACATAGCAAAGAAGCCTAAGGTCTAGTTTATACCCTTTTGTCTTTTGCAGGAAAACAAGCATGATTTATGCAAAAAGGTATTGGAGCTTGAGCAGGAGATCGGTGCATCGAAAGAGGAAAATTCCATCCTCGAGCATAAGCTAAGGAAGAAGGACAAACCCTCCACATCATCACCACCACCAACTTCTTCATCACCAAAAGAAACTTGAGTCTCGGGTATGGACACTCCCTTTGGCTTTTGCCAGGCTTGGGTGAGGTGCCCCGATATTGTATGACCTCCACTATCTTTTGCCTTCACTTATCTTAGTTCGATCCATAGTTATCTTTTCCTTTAGATGAATAAAAGTTTAGTTTGATCCTTTCTTTTTGAGAGTTTTCTTAGTGGTCTATCTTTGTAATCATGTGCGAGATATATAATAAAGTTTAGTTTGAAGTTTAGTTCTCTTTACTTTCATGTTCAATAAAAAGAAAGGAAATAAATGAAAAAGATCATATGCTAATCCTATGGTAAGTAACGACATCTTTTATTGGATATTTACAAACATAGCATTGCTCAATGATGCAATTCATGAAAGAATTATTAAGGGAAGAGAAGATTCACGTGCAAATACACTATCTTGGACATCTTTTGTGATTGCGAGCCCCCATCAAATTATTATATGCCAAAATTGTTGACGTTGGACAAGGAAGACAACGTAATGATTTATGTTTATTCATATTCACATAGAAATTATATTGTCATAGATCCTTTAACATTTGGTGCTTGCCTCTATGTTTGCTTGCCAAAAATTATGCACTAAGTAGAGATACTACTTGTGCATCCAAAAACCCTTAAAGCCAAATCTTGTTTTGAGAGTCCACCATACCTACCTATGGATTGAGTAAGATCCTTCGAGTAAGTTGTCATCGGTGCAATAAGGCAATAAAATTGCTTCCAAAAGTGTTAGATCATTTAGTGTAATAGAAAATTAAGCATTGTACGAACTTGTGATGGCAAAGAATAAAAGCGACAGACTGCATAATAAAGGTTGCTATCACAAGGGGCAATATAACATGACATTCCTTTGCACTAAGAGATTGAGCATACAAACAAAAAACGCTTGGCAACCTCTGCTTCCCTCTGCAAAGGGCCTATCTTTTACTTTTATGAATTTACTTTTATGCAAGAGTCAAAGTTCTTCTCTTTGTTCCATTTTTTCTCCTTTGCACTACAAAAAAGACACATCCGTGACATTTTGGGCCGAACGAAATTTTTTTCTGTCATACATATGACACTTCTATGATGATAATTGTGACAAAACCCGGTATCATCATAGATGTGGTGGGCTCTAATTCTATGACAAAAAATCATGACAGAAAATGGGCTTTTCGTCCTGGGCGGGCCGGAGACGCAGCTGCATGACATTCTTTGGGCCATCCATGACGGAAAAAACCATGGTAGAAGCGAGGGGGAGGAAAATTTCGGGGAGTTCCCGGTTACGGTGCGAGGTCGGGGGCCGAGCGATGCGTGTTTCTCTCGTACACGTACGCGCGTGTGTGCGAGGCGTTGGCTCTAACTGAACCCGAGCGAGGCGTTGGGCTCTAACTGAACCCGAGTGATTGCACTGCAGGCTACGCTACTGAACCCGAGCGATCGATCGATGGCTATTAACTGAACCCGATCGAGCGATTCCTTCGCTACTGCTGCTAACTGAAGCCGATCGATGCTGCCTCTGGGATGAACAGTGAGCGTTGCGGGGGGGGGGGGGGGGGGGGGGGGGGGGGGGGGGGGGGGGGGGGGTTGGATGAACAGTGAGCGGTAGCGTTGCCTCTGGATGAACAGGACCCCGTGCTGTGGAGGGCTAGATGAACAATAGACGGTGGAGGGGTGGTTGAACAGGACCCCATGGTGTGGAGGGCTGGATGAACAGTAGAAGATGGAAGGGTGGTTGAAAGGTAGCCGGTGGAGTAGCGCGCGGAGGTTGGAGAAGGTCGACGGTGGAGATGAACAGTATCCCGTGGAGTCCCGTTTTGCGGTACGCCACACCCCTCCCGATGAACATGATCCCTGTTTCGACCGTAGCGCTCCAACACAAGTCCGTTTCGTCCGTTTTGCGGTACTCCACACTCCTCCCGATCAACAGGACCCCCGTTTCGACCATAGGAGGTCCGTTTCGTCCGTTTTGTGGTACGCCACACCCCTCCCGATGAATAGGACCCCGTTTTGAACGTGGCCGGTCGAACACAAGGCCGTTTTCCTCCGTTCTGCGGTACGCCAGGCCTCATTTCCATCACCTGTTCCGTCCAAGCCCTCCCGATGGACACGACCACGCATTCCGTTCCGACCTAGCCGGTTGGCTCCCACGCGTTCCGTTACCTCCCGATGAACATGAAGCATTCCGTTGCCTCCCCATGAACACGACGCATTCCGTTGACTCCCCATGAACACGACGACGACGCTTTTTCTCCATTCCGACCCAGCCATGTCAACGAGCCCTCGCCATACGTATGCACGAGTAGGCGTTCAAGACCCCACCCGTATGTACACATATGTGGCCATATTTTCTTTCTTGCACCCTGGCCGCTGTACGTACATGTACATGCTACGTGCGCGCCTCTACTACGACACGTGCGCGCCTCTACATCCACCAGTATATATGTACGTACATGTTCGCGACCAGAATGACAACGCTATGTATGCTTCGACCAGGTGGGTCCCGACTGCTAGGCACTTCCTTGCGTGCAAAGATGTAGCTGGTGGGTCCCAGTAGTCAGGGGGGCGAATCGTTTTGTTTTTTTTCCCGGACACACTTCCTTGCGTGTGAAGGTGTAGCTGGTGGGTCCCAGCAGTCAGGGGAAACGTTTTTTCGTGAAATACGGTGGCCCGTCCGGTGGGTCCCCGTTGTCAGGTGGAGGAATAATTATTTTGCGCGTAATAAGGAGGCACTTCCTTGCTGTGGCCGTGGACCCAGCTGTCAGCGTCTCCACGCATAGTACTCTTCTGATGGAAGTCGGTCATTGACCACATTGACCACGCCGCGCCGAGAGCACCATGGCGGTGGACGACGGCGAGGCCTAGGAAGGGGACGATACAGAGGCAGGGAAGACTCGACAGTTGTTTCCCACGCGGAGGGGAGTAGGACTATATGAGGGTTTACTGGTTCGTCTGCCGTCACCGGAGAATAATAGCATGTGTGGGTTAGTAGAGGGATGGCTAGGCCAGCGATGGGAGTACGGTGGGGCGGTGAGGCCTGCGCGGCAGCACAGCCAGCCGCGGGGAGGAGGGAGCAGGTAGTCCCGCTGGCGCTTGTTTGAGCGGCTGGAGCAGGAAGAGCAGAGATTGAAGAAGCACGACGGCCGTTGGATGGACATCCAATAGTCAGTGCTTGTGCATCAACCTTTTTTAGGAAAGCCACAAATCTGTGGAAAACAGCATACAACCCATCTGCCATTATTTCTAATAATTTACTGCCCATTTGCTAATTCTTAAGGTTTTTTTGGAGCCCATATTCTTTTTGTTAGCATTACAGCCCATATTGTGGCCACGGTTTAAAAAGTATACGAAATTTTGCATATTTCAGTGCGGTCCGAACTGTTTTTAATCCCGAAATTTCGACTCACATTCAAACTGATTTTAAAAATAAATGTATATCAATATAAAATCCAACGAATTCTCCACGCATAAAAATTAATGTAATTTAAAATCTTGAAATGAAAAAAATATATTTCAAACTAATTGCCGGTTTGATGTGTTTTAAAAATGTACAGCCCATTTCTCATTACTGATGGGCCATTTTCTCGGCCAGCCGAATGAAAGCTCTCCTCTTCTTGAAAGATTTGCAGCCCAACAGGCCTAACAAAGCGACTTACTTCGAAAATCACAAAAAAACTGGGATGTGGCTGTGGACCCCGTTGTCAACCTCTCCACGTACAGTACTCTTCCGATGGAAGTCATTCCTTGACCATGTTGACCACGCCGCGAGGAGAGCACCATGGCGGTGGACGACGGCGAGGCCTAGGAAGGGGATGACACGGAGCCGGGGAATACGCAGCAGTGGAAGCCCACGCGGAGAGGAGTACGAGGGTTCACTAGTTCGGCTGCGGTGTGAGGCTGCCGTCGTCGCAGGGCCTGGCCAGCGGTGGGAATAGTAGGGGGCGGTGAGGCCTCTGTGGCAGCACAGCCGGCCACGGGAGGCAGGAGCATGCGGCACGACCGGCGCTGCTTTGGGCGGCTGGAGCAAGAAGAATAGAGGTTGAAGAAGCACTGCGGCCGTTGGATGGACATCGTACGGTCACTGGAGCTAGAATCGTTCATATTGACTAAGTTGACAAAGCCCTTCATCCCCATCAACTTAGTAGGCCCACAAGTCAGCCTCCCACCAAGGTGGGTCCCAGCTAGCCGGGGGAGTATTCATTTTTTGTGCGTAATAAGGAGGCATTTCCGGTGGGTCCGAGCTGATAGCGGGGGAACGTTTTTTTCGCGAAATATGGTGGCCTGTCCAGTGGGTCCCAGCAGTCAGGGGGAAACGATTTTTTTCGCAAAATACTGGTGGCCTATCTGGTGGGTCCCTGTTGTCAGGTGGAGGAATAATTATTTTCTGCATAATAAGGAGGCACTTCCTTGCGGCTGCCGTGGACCCAGCTGTCAGGCTCTCCACATACAGTACTCTTCCGATGGAAGTCGGTCGTTGACCACATTGACCACGCCGCGCCGAGAGCACCACGGCAGTGGACGACGGCGAGGCCTAGGAAGGGGACGACGCGGAGCCGGGCAAGACGCGGTAGTGGATGCCCATGCGGAGAGGAGTACGAGCATTCACTGGTTCAGCTGCGGTGTGCGGCTGCCATCGCCGCAGAATAACAGGGGGTGTGGGTGAGTGGAGGGATGGCCTGGCCAACGGTGGGAGTAGTATGGGGGCGGTGAGGCCTCCGCGGCAGCACAGCCGGCCACGGGAGGCACGAGCAGGCGGCACGACCGGCGCTGCTTTGGGCGGCTGGACCAAGAAGAACAGAGGTTGAAGAAGCACTACGGCCGTTGGATGGACATCGTACGGTCACTGAAGCTAGAGTCGTTTATATTGACTAAGTTGACAAAGCCCTTGGTACGCTCCAACTTAGTAGGCCCACAGGTCAGCCTCTGAAACGGTGCGCCCCAGATGTCAGGGGGAGGAATCATTTTTTGGGCGACCGAAGCTAAGAATATCCGAGATTGAAGAAGAAGCACGACATCCGTTGGATAGACATCCAACAGCCACTGCTGCTAGAACCGTGTGTTGACTATATAAGTTGACAAAGCCTTGCATACGCGTCAACTTATTTTTTTAGGGGACGCGTCACTTAGTAGGCCCACAAGTGTGTGGCAGAGAACTTATAGCCCATTTGCGTTTTGTAAGAATGTACATCCCATTTTTGAATTCTAATGGAATTTACAACAGCCCATTTACGTTTTGTTAAAAGTACAACCCATTTTCTAGCTAGGACAATGATTAATAATTTCAACCAACCATTGAAGACAGAATTCAATAAAATTTCCCACATTTTGATGGGATCCGAAATATTTTTATCCCGAAATTTCTAGTCAGATTAAATATAAATTTGTATTATGTAAAAATCCAACGAAACATTGCGCGCGAAACAATGAAAATTTAAGATTTTCAAAATCCGTAAATAATATTTTATAAACTAATTTCGTGTTTGGTGCATTTTTTATAGTTACTGCCCAGTTTTTATAATTATATCTCATTTATTATTTTTTAAAGCCCATTTTCCTATTAAGCCTAATGCATCCCTCCTAGGAAAGATTTACAGTCCAGCGGGGCGGAGAATAACAAGTTGACCTTGCCTGTGTATTCCTCCAAAAGACGTATAGCTGGGCTAGCCATTTTCATCTTGAAAAAATTAGTATCTGGGTTGGATATCTGGCCTGGGCTAGATGGGCCACAGCCCGCCCAGTTAATACCCTGCTCTCCTCTGAACAACAACGAAATCATCGCCAAGAAAAACTCTGCAGTGCTCACGCCTCAAAAACACAAATACTGCCCGAGCTGCTTGGTCCCAGCTGTCGGTCGCACCTTGTGCAGTTCTCTTGTTTATATTGACTACATAGGTTGACAATGGTGTGGGACTGTGATGTCAGGAAACCAGGAGAAAGCAAAAAAATATAGTTGTACATAATAAGGAGGCACTTGTGTACGTACGGCTATGGCCCTAGTGGGTCCCTAGTGTCATCCAGTCAAAATAAAGTCATCTCCTGAATCCTCATGTTCGTTGACAATGTTAACAATGCTCGACGCCACGGCGAGCGCAACAACTCGAGCGACAACGGAGAGGGCCTCGCGGGCCCTACGGATGGTCTGATACAGCGCCCGCTGCTCATTCAGGAAGCCAGGATCATCGGACACCTATGAGCACCTTCGAGAAACTGAGACGGCATGAAACGGTAAGGCCGCGCTTGGGAGCTCTAGTTTATTTCAAACCTGTATTAACATACAAGTGTAATTTACTCGTCATCGGAAACAACACGTAAAATACAGGTGTAATGAAACCGAGGGCCCGAGGTCTGTATGTAAAACCGGTGGGTTACGCGTGTAATTTGAGAGACCAGTGTATATTTTACGAGCACTGCTATATGGACGACATTACCAGACGATACATGCAGGACGTGCGTATCATGCCATCCATGGGCAAGGCTGAAATAGCAGCTAACGGCTGGATTAGCAATCGTCCGAGTGTCGTTCAGCGTTTTCATCATGTGTGAAGTACTTCCGATATTTTACTAGTTGAAATCGACCAACCAAGCGCCTTCGCCCGAGACCATCTGCTTTAATTTACAAGCATCATTTTTACAAGCGGTTTTGGTTGGAAAACGACGATCCAATCACGGCCTAATATCATGAGTTGGTCGGAAGATCATATGGTTTCACGTCTAACCTACCCGACTTGTCGTATAGGCTATGAATGAAACATCAGACGATGAACTTCTTAAGCATGGAAACAACAGAAGAGGATGTTCTTCTTAACAAGCAAATTACTGGCATTAGATCAACATGCAAAACAATACGAAGCATTATTCTCCGGAGGCACGGTGAACAGCTCGTGATGCCGCATGCCACAACATTCCAAGCTCAACTTTGCAATCAAACACAAGGCCTGGCATTACATAGACAATATTCAGAACAAACTCTTAACACAGGAATATCTGAGCAGGGTAACTATTAACTTCTAAACTGAACACAGGAATAGGAAAAAACACTCGACGCTGCACACAGCAAGGGCGTCCCACTCAAAAATATCAAATGCATGTCTTCTGGCTAACATCAATGAGCAAATTTTGACAAGGTTTTCCAATTCCAATATATTAAACTAACATCTTCTTGCTAACATCAATGATTAAACTTTGACAAGCTTTTCCCATTCAAAATATGTAATGCCTATGATCGTCCTGTCATAGCTTCTTGTACCTGTTTGGGCACTTTTTGCCCAGGGTACTCCACGTGTTGTTAAATTGCCAATGGTCTCTGCAGACTAGTCATGTCACCGGTGTCTAATAATACTCTGTAAAGCTTCTCGGTCATTCCTTCTGTAATGTAGCGCAAACAGTGACTGCCTCTTTCTGCAAAGTGGAACGACCAACTGGACCAAGTAATGCAATAGTTTGCCTTGGACACATTGGCTCCTTTTGTGCAGTTCAACTAAAATCAAAGTCAGAATAAAACCAAGCTTTAATTTTGATATCCCTGTAAGCAACAATAGGTATAAGGGAAACAATTACTGAGAAATAATGTTTGCTGACTTGTACTCCCAGAAGAAAAGCATCTACTGATCTACTTTATCTTAATGAGAAACAAAGCAGGAGAGCAGCAATTCTCCATCAGTGTGATTCATTCATATTGACTGAGACATTATCTTAACAATGCCTTGTTTCAACATGTATAAAGAACGACAAAGCAGAAAAGTACCATTTCTAAAACAATGCAACTGATTCATTTTAATAGAGACATTATCTTAACAATACCTTGGTTAAACATGTAGAAAGAACTACAAAGCAGGATAGTACCATTCCTAACAAGTGTTGCGGTTTTTAACTAAGATTCAGTAGTTAATTAATTCTGAGAGTGGCATTGCTTAATTTTACCAGCGGCATTAGATTAACAAAAATCATAAACAGTTCCAGGGGAGAGTGGGCGCAACAACAGTATGTGCTTCCATCTACTTATAAAGTGGGTGATGCAGAGTTTGTTGTAACGAAGCAACAAGCATCATGTCTGGGTTGGTCCCATTTTTGTTCACTACTTAATGGGAAAAGACAGCAATACAATAGCTTCAATTCAACATTTATTTAAAATAGTACCAATACAAGTAGCACAACATCTCCAAGCACACTGCACAATCATGTGGATGAAGGCCTGTACAGACCTTTCACGAGACGGACAAGATAAAATACGAATCTGCCAACACGAATAGGAAATCCAATCTCGTTTTGTGCAGTTGCACTGAAATCAAGCAAAGTGTTTTGCGTAGAGAAGAAAAATGTCGCAATAGCAACAAGTTGAATCAATATGAAGACTGGAAACAAATCTCGATCTCCTTTTGTGTAGTTCCACCAAAATTAAGCAAAGTCACCGGTATGACATTCAAGTTGAACTGCACAAAACACTCTTAAAACATAAGTGTTTCGAGTAGCGAAGCAAAATGTCGCAATAGCAACAAGTTGAATCGATACCCCTATTTTAACAGAGGCAAAAAAAGAAACAATTAGTTGCTGATAAAGGAGGATGAAACAAACGGTGACAGAAAGAAGCATCTAACTTATCTTGGATGGAAAACAAAGTAGGACAGTAGCATTTCTAAAACGGTTGCATTGATTCATATTAACAGAGACATTTTCTTGAAACAACATTCGTTAAAAATGTAATTTACTTTTAACAGTGGCATTGCTTCAATTTTCCGGCGGCATTCTTAGATTAACAACATCAAAATAGTTGTATGGGACATGCCAGCACCATGTGCGTCCACACGTATAAATGGGTGATGCAGAGTATGTAGCCAAGCAGCATATATTTGCTGGTCCCATATTTGTTCTCTTTGAACCTTCTTCCTATGTGAGGCCAGCAAATCTAGTCCTGCACAAACTACCCGACCCCCCAGTTTCTTTCCCTTTTCAACAAAGAGATCAGTTCCTTACAGATGTGTGTACTGGGTTACCCCCTTTTTCCCTTTTCGACCTACAAAGCGGCTGGATAGCCAGTCTATACTACTTTCCGCCCCTCCTTTCCTCATTGAACCACGTCCTAGATTCTTGCTCTAGCCCACCGCACCATTCTTTCCTCTTTGAACCAAGACCTAGATTCGACTACAGATCAAAAAAGATCCACATTCACCTAGAGCAACGACGGTTTCAAAGAAACTTATACCTGAGGGTCGTCGGGATGTGGCAAGGCATGCGGCGGGAGGCCGGGTCTGCCCACACTATGTACGGCAGTGAGGAAGAAGGGGTCGGTGGCCCTCCCGCACAGGCGCTGGGTGAAAGAGAACAACATAGCCAGCAATGGATTGCCTCCCTCGCCGAAGGCGATAGAGTGAACGCTGCACCTCCTCCCCTTCCCAGTGCGATGGGATACGGACGCCTCCTTCACCAGCTGTGAGGGGCGAGAGAGAGACAGGAGGCCAACGCAGTCTTGTTTAGATCTGGTGAAGAGAGGGTGAGAGACTATGAGTATAGCAAACCCTAGCAAATGAACGTTGAGCCTCCAGCGTGTAACATATATGTAGTGCGGCGAGCGTGTGGAGAGTGCAAACCCAAAGTTGATGTCCACTCTGTTTGTGGTCTCTTTTTTTCCTAGTTTTTTTTGTTTCTTGTTGCTACATTATGTACTTGTGGGAGCTTAGATGTGATATCCTTAAATAACATCTAGATGTGAATTAGAAAAACTGATTTTCTAACGTACCAAGAAAGAAAACTCGACCAAAAACACGCCCCCACACATAGACATAGACATGCATATCCGTGTTTACTTAAAATTCCATTTCCATCTCCATCTCCAATCATATTTGTCCAACTAGCACATTATTTACGTTGCTAATTATATACGCAGCAATATTAACATACAACATCTCTTGTTTGCGCATGTCCGGACTGCTGCCATGGTCGGTCCTGACCAACCCGAACCCTCTTCAGCACCCGCGCGTGCTTCCCGCCTGAAACGGTCAGTGCCGCATTCATGCCCGGCCAGAGCGGACGCGACCTCTCTCTAGCGCCGGCATTGAAGCGGCGCGCCGGCCGAGAGAGCGTCGCCCGTGCCGCTTCCGGGTGCACGCGGCTGCTCCGCGTTCAAAGGTCGCAATAGCCGGCTACAACATGCATGTAAAAAGTTCTTGGGAGTCCGTGCTACAGCTAGCTGTCCTCCCCCAACTCGTCAATCTCTTCCAGTAGTGCTAGTACTCCATGGCGCGATCCATCGACAAGCAGGCGGGAAAGTTATCGTATACTCGGTTTGCGGTGAGTGGCATGCCGAGCGACCGTGTGGGGTCGAGCCGTGGAGGAGGGTGAGACACGACCACGACAGACGTGATTTAAACGTTGGTTTTGCTCGATGGCGCGATCCAACAAAATGAAACATTGGTTTCTCTCCATTTCCATTTTTTCTCCGAAAAAACAGAAACTTTCCACTCCATTTTCATTCCTATTCCAAGGTTGCCCCGTTACAACATTCCATCAAATACAAAGGAAAATTAACACGCATGCTGATGCATCTCAATGATTCACATCTCATAGCCAATATTTACTTCACAACTAAAGAAAAAAGTTGTGAGAGCGTGTATGAAAGAAAAACTACTGATGGGGTCACTACGACTTAAACCCTAAACCCTAAACATGGTTTAATTTCCTGGCCAGGTAGAACCTGTCGAAGGAAAGATGGCTGGCACCCTCGGATCATACGATGCTTTTGTGCAGTTCCACTAAAATCGACCTGAGCATCCCTAATGGCAAAGATATTGAAGAAGTTTGGTTAGAATAATAGTACTGGCACTAGTTCATGAGACATAAACTCATCACAAGTAGAAGCCGGTAGAAGTAGAGAGAGATCGACATGGAGATGGAGCTACGGCAGTGGAGCAAGACGGCTCCAAAAGGAAGATGGACTACCTGGGACGTCGGGCTGTAGCTAGAAGGGCGGTTGGGACGCGGCATCGGCCCATACTGCGGTGACCCCCGATTGGGACGCACCGACTGTGGGTTTTCTCCCTCGCCGATGTCGACCGCGTCGACGCAGAACATTGTTTCCTTCCCCAAGCTGCGGGATCAGGCCTGTCGTTCTATGCTTGTGAAGAGAGCAACCTAAGCAAGCAGGCTTGTAGCTTAGGCTCCTACTAGTGTATATATAGTGGTTTTGTTTTCTCTCCATATCAACCATTTTATATTGCGTACGTGTCATTCAGGAGTGAAATGATGGTTGCTTCTTCCGACTAACTTACTGTGTGATTTGACTGCTCCTTAGTGGCCCCTACATGTACTCCCCCTACGTGTATGCAACAGTCACACGTACACATGGACGCAAAAACGCGCGCGACGCCCTAATGCATGCATGTCCGAGCACACGATGGGCTCAAGTGCTCAACCTACACGTGCATGAACACACATACTCAGTCAGGGTGAGCTAGTGACCGTATAAACACCGGAAAATATATATATTGAGTGCAATGAGCATATTATGAAGTCCACTGACCGTATTTTTACAAATATACAGTGACAGACAATGTATTTATCTCGTTTGAAATTAAGCCATATTAACCGGAGAGGAGGCAGTATGGACTAGCATTACTTTGATGTGTCCCATCAACTTGCCAAACGAGGAGAAGGTTGCAGGACGGGAGAAGCTTGCGCGCGGTGGCTCGCAGGACAAGGAGAAACTTTTGACTAATGCAAGCTTTCCCTCGCTCAGGCGGTGGACGTGCAACAGTTAATTCGGTGTCAGATTGCCAGGAGCATACACTATACTACTACTAGTGCTATTATTGTTCGACTTCCCGAATAGGCGAACATCCAAGTGCAAAGTTTACTAGTACTACTACTATAGTCTATAAAGGTACGTACTATACTAGTACGAACCGGATGGAGGAGCGTCTGCACTCTTATTATAATTTTAAAATGTGATAAAGTAGTCTTCAACACAGTTGGTTCTCTTCGAGGGTTCTTGCATGTGATAATGGAAGTTGATTGCATGGAACACTCGCCACAATTCTCACTTAATTCTGGCTCATATCCTGTTACAAATAGTAGCGCTCGGTAATATTTCCTCTTTTTTTGTTATTCAGCATGTAAACAGGTCAGCAAACCTTGCGGCGCATCTTCGTGCGAACCGTGCTTGCTGCACTTTGAATGTGGCCGAGAGCTGGCTTGATGAAACACCTCGCTTCCTACTTCTTTTTTTGCGGGGTACCTTGCTTCCTAGTGACCAGTGTCTTGGCTGATCGTCCTAAGAATGCTTATATATATGATTAAAGCTCTCTCATTTACCCGCAAAAAAGATTAAGCCATATGAGCGCTGCTATGCAGATGACTCATGGTGCACGATTCTTGCACAACAGTTCTAATCAAGCCGTCCATGCCTATGAGCAAACTACGAGATGCCAATGGATTCACCATCGTCCAGCTTTTGTCCGAACAAGTATTGTCTGTGTAGTAGTTTCAAAGCCATATTAACCGGAAAGGAGGGAGTATGGACTAGCACTACTTTTTGGTGTGTCCCGTCAACTCGCAGAACAAGGAGAAGCTTGCAGGACAAGGTGAAGCTCGCTTATGCCTTTTGACTAATGCAACCTACCCTCGGTGGACATGCATCAGTCCATTCGGTGTCAGATTATGAGAGGCATACACTGTAGTACCCAACATGTGGAGTACCATCATTGTTCGACTTCATGAAGAGGCGAAGAGCCAAGCGCAGTAGTACGAGTAGTACTACTACTAGAACCGCATGGTGGAGAGTTTGTACTCTTTTTTTTATCTCTGATAAAGTACACGTTTATTCCGGGGAAGGGCGGAAAACGGTAGCTCAACATGTAATGAATGATATCGATCAACCAACCATGCTCGAATATATCTTGGCCTCTGTGCGAGCCCGTCTGTGTGTTCTCCCTCCTCGGGCTTGTTTGGTTCATGACTAACTTTGCCACAACTAATCTTAGGCAAACTGTGGCTACCACAAAAAGTGTGGCTATCAAAATGGCCACCACAAGTGTGGCAAGATTTGGCAAAAATTTGAGCCTATGACTTGTGGGCCATATAACTAGAAAAGTGTGGCAAGCCAAAAGTGTGTCAATAAACCAAACATATGCCTACGGTGTTGTGGCATGACTAAGGTTAGACGTGGCAACCTTAGGCTGAGAACCAAACAACCCCCTCGTCTCTCTCAAGCAACGGCGGGTTGGCTCTTTGCTGTCAATTGGGATCAGTTTGCTCACACTCCTGTCCCACATGTCAGTGATATGCCAAGAGGGCGTGTGTTGACCGACTAGCCATACGCGTACTTGGTTTTGCACCTTCATACTACTCCTCCCTACGTCACAGTTTACAGGGCGCTTTTCATTATGATGCATTTCTCTCAATGCATTTCCACCACCAGAGAGACTTTAGATGTGTTTGGTTTAATGCTTAATTAATTAGGGCGTGGTAACCGCAATCAAGTCCACAATTTTCTCTCCATGTACTGTACTACTACAGAGTGGAGTAAGTGCATGCATGTGTGTACCCGGGGTGGAAGCACTGCATGCATGTGTGTACACATTATTCCCTCTAGTAATAGACGCCGTGCTATAACTACCAATGCTATTTTTAGGCCGATCGCTAGTCGCCTTGGTCCCACAGATTTTTTTGTTTTTTCTGAAGCGCGCTGTATAAACAATGACGGATGGAGTAGTATGAGCGGATTCAATGAAGAGTGTATTGATGGTTCTTCTTCAGAGCAACTTACAGTGGGAAAGGTGGGGCTTATGATTTGACTGCTCATTACTCACTATTAATGCGGCGCAACGACCGGGCTGAGTCTCCCATGTGGTTGTGCACTACCCCCTTGGTTCTTAAATATACTCCGGAGTATTTGTATTTCTAGATATTTCAACGAGTGACTACTCAAATATTTGTCTTTTTAGAGATTTCAAATGGACTGGCACATACGGGTGTATATAGACATATTTTAGAGTGTAGATTCACTCATTTTGCTTTGTATGTAGGCACTTGTTGAAATCTCTAGAAAGACAAATAGAATATTTAGGAACGGAGGGAGTACACATACGAAGCAAAATGAGTGAATCTACACTCTAAAATATGCCCGTTTGAAATTTGTAAAAAGACAAATAGTTAGGAACGAAGGAGTATAATTTTTTGCATGGCACATGGACCTGGATGATGAAGAGGCTTCTGTCAATGCTATCAAGCTTCCATCATTTGTTTACATAATTGACGTACTATACAAATAATTTTCCAGCGACATGAAATTGTACAATGGTGTGAGCTTTCAGCTTTTGTTTCGCGTGTCTTGCCATCGATGCTCTTTCAGAAACAATAAAAAACTAACTTCCTTGCTAATGCATGTCAATTATTAGCAGATCAGAGCTAATAATTACATCACAACTGAAGACAGAGTTGTGGGAAGGTGTTAAATTAAAATTGATCTATGCTTTCATTGGCAGCAACGTCCCCCCAGCTCTGCCTAAATCAACAATGCATGTTGGGAAAAAAAGTAGCTGTCTGGAGCATGCAACATTCCAATCATTTTGTGAAGTTCCACTAAAATAGAGCTGAGCGTCCCTGTTCCAAAGATATTAAGTGTGATTACGATAATAGAGGACTGCTGATGAAACAATAAACACACAAATAGAAGCCGGTCACCTTTGCAGTCTCTCTTAAGACTAACTAGTTCAAGAAGATTAGGCTCGTAGTTGGATGAGGAGGATAGAGCAAAACCAATCTCCCTTTGTGCAGTCACACTGAAATGTAGAGACATTGCCTGTGTGACATTTTAGTACAACCGCACAAAACACTCTTATGAAAAAAGTGATTTGTGCAGTTCACCAGAAGGTTGCAATAGCAACAAGGTGAAATGGATAGCCCTGTTTGCAAAAAAGAGGTAGAAAGGAAACAATTACAGGCCAATAACAATTGATGACACATGCGGCGACAAAAAATAAGCATATTCCTTGTCCTATGGGAAGCTAACAACACGGTTGTGTTTGTCTAAAACGGTGTGAGGACGAGAATGCAATATGGAAAGTACACCGGACGAGCTACGTTTTGGTCAAAGAACTATGGAAGATCCACATGCAGCGACGTGGGAAGACGGGCAGTGGAGCAAGCCCGGAGGGGATACTTGGAGGTCGTCGGGATGTAACTAGGTGAGCAGCGGCGAGCGGAATCTGCGAGCAGGTGGCGTAGGCCCTGTCGCGCCGGAGCTTGGTCAAAGAGAACGGCGTGTACCACAGATCGGGACGTGCGGCCTCGGCGCCGTCGAACGGAGAAACGATGCACTTCCTCCCTTTCCCCCAGCGGACGGGATGCGGCCGGATCAGTGACCAACGGTGAGGGAGAGAGAGAGAGGCCACCGCACTCCCTTTCCCCCGGCGGACGGGATGCGGCCAGATCAGTGACCAACAGTGAGATAGAGAGAGGCCACCACAGCCTTGTGTGAGATACTCTGAAGAGTGACAAACCAGGCAGGCATGCTCCATTGTATATAGTGAGAGGACTACCTTTTTCTCCATAAAAATCGTTTTATATTCTGTGTACGTGCCATTGAGCGATATAACTTTATTTAAAAATAACGCGGCAACGCGTCAAGTCGAACTTTGTCTCGTGCACGCGTGGTACACGACCTCCCTAGGTAAACAACCGCTACATGCGTTCAAATTAGCACGTGGGCTGCCATTTCATAAAGAAATGAGCTCCACAGTGTACCCGCGCAGGTGTGGCTGGGCACGAAGCGTGAGTACATGCATGGTGCACCTATTCTCTTCTTGTATATGTACACCACCTACGTGGGGTTGTGTGAGAGAGATACAAACCTAGAGAGATATAGTGTGTGGGTTCTTGAGAGTTTTTTGGGGGGGGGGGGTCAATCAAAAAATGTAACATATGCAATGTGTGTGAAATAGAGTCCTGGATATAACATATACTCCACGAGAAGAGAGTGGGCGATCCATGAGAAGAGAGTGGAGGTATCATCGGCTTGAGGTGTCCATAGAATCAAAGAGAGGGATGATGTGTGGGTGTGTGCGCGCGATCGATAAAGAGTGCCATCGAATTTGTGTGTGCCCACATCAGAGATATAGAGTGGCTGGCCAACTGGAACGTGAGATGGGACATGTGCAATTTGTCTATGTGGCATGGATATCTACCTGCAGCGCTCGACTATCGGTGTGTGGTGGGGGAAGAGGGAGGCCCAATTAACTATAGAGGTACAATGGCTGGTATATGTGTGGAGGAGGAGAGAGGCCTACCTCATGTATTAAGGAGATAGATCTGCCTCATGTATTAAGGGAGAACGATCGGCATCCATGCATATGTGCAGGAGAGGAATAAGGTTGGGAGAGAGACAGAGCTAGAGTGTTGGAGGGGGTGGTAGTGGAGTTGTTTCTAAAAAATGGTGGGATAGGCTTGCTAGACAAACGGAGGGCACGCCCGCAATATCAATAAGAGAGGAGATGGCTGCTTGTTGTTTGTGCACGTGCGTGTGAGAGACGGGTCAGGAGGCATGCACGAATGATGAGGGGGGACGATGTGGCTGTGGTAAGCAGACGTAACTACATAGGAAGATCAATCGCCCTTATTTAGAGAAAGGAGAGACATAACTTGTGAGGTACGTCGATCGATGGGGGGTAGTTAAAGTCGATCTAGGTATATGTTCGGAGATCGATCGGTATACATGCATGTGTGTGTTAGAAGCAAATGAGGCACGAGGAGAAGGATAGAGAGAGAGGGATGCATGTAGGATGTGGTACGAGAGGCATACTATATCGAGGGGGAGGAGTGTGCGAGTACGAGAACGATGAAAAGAGTGGTGGGAGTGAGGCATGGACGGTGACAAGAGAAGAGGGGAAGCTTGTGTTTGTGCTAGGCACACCTGGCTAGAGAGGCATATCGATCGATGTGTGTCGTAAAGAAGGAGCTGGGGGGCCTACACACACCATGGGTGAACGACCTAAAGTGAAAAGACGAATTTGCGCGATGGAGCTAGAGAATGCTGAGGGAGGGTGAGAGGGATGCGGGCGTGTACATGCACAAGAGAAAGTTAGCGCTAGATACAAAGATAAGAGGGTTGTGTGGGTGTAAAAGACGAATAGAGATCATATATACTTCATTATAAAAAGCGAATTCGGATATTTGAAGAATTTATCATAGTGTTTCAAACCGACGCATGTGTGAATATATATAACGGTGATACACATGGTGTGGTTATGAACATGTTATACTACATTTAATATATTTTATCTCTACTCTTATAAAAAACGGAGTTGTTGATGATGGTGTGCCTGCCATCCTGCATTATTGGCCGTCCGATTTATATCTGGCGGATAGCAAGGAAACTATGATGGTTGAAGTTGGCAACAATCATGATTGTAGATTCTTATTGAAATAGAGAAACGAATTCAAATTTAGTTCGAATTGCAGCAGTAGTATAGACATTTGGAATGCACTAAAATGTTGGTATGAGTAGGTTACATGCATTATACAGCAAGCAAAAAAATTTAATCGGACATAACATGGATTCATACTCCCTCCTTCCATCTATATAGGGCGTAATGAGATTTTTAAGACCGCCTTTGACTATTGACAAGATTAATAGTACATGACATGCACAATGTGAAAATTATATCGTTGAAAGAACCTTCCACAGACGAATTTAACGGTGTGCTTTTGTGTAAGTTGCATCTCATATATCATTGCTCTAATATTTGGTCAAAGTTAGCATCAAAAAACGCATTAGGCCCTATATAGATGGAAGGAGGGAGTAGCTTTGAATAGCATTTGTATAGTAAAACGAGGCAAGACTCTCTCTTTGTGTGGTGTGAATAGTTTTATTATTTTCGTTTTATTTTTGGTTGAGGGAAGTGCGAATTGATTTGGTACGTACAAGTACAATATTACTACATGTTAGAGTTGTCCCTAAAATTCAACCTGTGTCTTGTTATATCCCGAAAATTCAGATATTGTGCTCCCAAAACTGGCGCCTTCACAACCCGCGCCTTGCTATCCCGAAATTACAACGCGCGCGAAAATTCCCTCCAGCTACCAAATCCCAACACGCGAAATCCCCCTTCTAACCCTGAGCCGAAAGGGCCGCTAGTTCAAATCGGTGGGGGGTACTTTTGTAACACACTCTACATTTTGGACAAGCGCGTCCCTATGTCATGCTTCACCCCCTCCCATTGCCCCCTTTTCGCCATTCGAAATCCTAGGCCGCCATAACCTCTCCTCTCCAGCCGCGAAACCCCACCCTCCGTCGTCCACCACGTCACCGCTGCCCAGCCGGAGCCTCTTCCCCGACGACGTCATCCACCGCAACAGCTCAACGTCCCTCATCCACCTCCCTGGATGAGGATCCGTCGTCCATCTCGCCGTCCTGCTGGTTCAGCCGCCCCGTCCTCCACCTCCAAGGAGCTGCTCCGACGATCGCCTTATCTATCGCGGCTGCTCCATCCCCACAGCGCTGCCTTAACCTGCTCCACCACAACCGCAACATCCTCACCGACTCCTCGGACGAAGCCGAGGCCTACTCGGCGCCAGCAAAGAGGTTGTACACTCATCACATTGCACCTTCTCCTTAACTCGACCTCCCGACGCCGACGGTGCTCCATCTCACACCCCCATGGAGAGGCTACCTTGAAGCCGGCGCCACAGGCGACATCTCCATGGCGGCTCTCCCCCAGTGCGAGGCCCCTTTGGCGGTGGCGTCCATACCAGCCGAATCTGCTGCTGCTCCGGCTCTCGCTCGCTCGCTCGCTCGCGCTGCTGCTGCTGCTCCGGCTCTTGCTCGATCGCTCACTCGCCCAGCTGCTGCTGCTCTCCCCCTCGCTCGTGCTGCTGCTCTGATCCGATTAAGCCACACTTCAGTCGACTGAATCGACTTTTGGGTCAGTCGATTTTCAGGGGTTGGGGGGGCTCGCCGGAGTTAAGAAAGAACCACCCGCAGCGGGGACGGGGGCTCGTCGGAGAGGTACCCCACTATCTATCTTAGGGTTCAGGGTGGGGGCGGGGGGACTAGAGGGCCGGCCGGGGTGGCGGTGGCGAGTTGTTTCAGGGCGGTGAGGCGGCGCTGGGGCCAGCGGTTCGGCCAGTGGTGGCTAGCGGCTCAGGGGGGTGCAGGTTGAAGATGAACTGTAGGCCCTCCCTAAACTACATGTCAAGTGCCTCTCTCCTACCATTGCGATCAGTTTCGACAGTAGCATTCAGACTCCACAGTAAATTTCAGTTTCGATAGTTAAGTTCAGAGTCAACAGTTTTTACCTCATCTGTTGTAGTCAGGTGGTTTTTGGTGATGTTAATTTTACATCCATTTTACATCATCTATTGGAGATGCTATTAGAATCCCACTTGAGATTGACGATGTCTATCTTGTGCTGCTTCAGCCTTGACGTCTTATGGCTCACCGGAGCTGCTCCAACGACAGAACGATCCATCACAATAGAGCAGTGCCCTGGACGTCGTCTACAGATTCCTCAGATCCTCCTCCACACCTCCGACAGCCACCTCTGCCTCAACTATTTTAGTGACCAACCCAATGATGCTGAGGTCGACACGGCTACGGCAAAGAGGTTGTACACTTGTTGCATCACTTATTACTATACATTCACGTCGATCCATTAGGGCTATTTTGGTTCAACGGAAAAACGTTGATCCACTGGTTGTTACCATCACTCTAAATTTTTGCATGCTCTCCTTACATAATCTCACCATATTTTTTCGTATGCATGTCAGATATTGTACACAGTCATGCTGAACATGTAGAGAAAAAGAGAAGAGTTTTGCGTGGCAATACAATGTCATGCAGACATCGCTCCATGGTGGGTTCAATGGCAAACCCTCCCCACCCCTCTCCAGATTGTAATAGAGAGGAAGATATCTGTTCTGAGGTGGATTCAGACGCCGCTGGCCACTCCTATTTACCCCAAGGTGTTTGCTCTACCTTGGCATGATGATGTTAGTCATATCATGCATATGTTGCCTTGCAGTGCCTACTTTTGACATCATATATGTCATCTGCTTAGTTTAGACATGTTCTGTAATGCCACCTGTTTAATTTCTATATCATATATGGGAATTATGCAGTCTCATGTATTTTAGCCAGCCATAATATATGTGAAATGTGCAATGCCATCCTGTTTAACCAGGCATCATATATTTGAATGATATCTTGCCCATCCTTTTCTTCATTACATTTCCATTTGTTGACAATGTTTGTACATTAAACTACTCTTCCTGTGAATCAGCCATTTGGGTGGGAGATGGAAAAATCTGGAGTGAAAACAAGGCCTTCAGAGCAGACAGTGCTACCTGTCGAAGCAGATCTCTTGTTGGGTCCCGATAGCTCCTCAGAGATGTATTCAGAGACAGATGACCAGTCCTATTCCCCCACTGAGGTGTATGCTCTAACTTGGCATGGTTATACTGCTCATATCATGCATATGGTGTCTTGCATTGCATAGTTTAGACATCATATACACAATATTCAACACCATGTTCTTAGTTCAGACATCATATCGAATGCCCTCTGTTTAGCATATAAATCACATATGTGAATTAAATGATGCAATCCTGATTCCTTAGATAACATGTAGGTGAATTATGTCATGAGATCCTGTTTAGTTATTCATCATATCTTTGAATTATGTTATGCTATGCTATCCAGTTTAGATAGACATCATATATGTGAAATTATGTCATGCTATCTGTTTTAGCTAAACAATATACATGTCAACTATTTCGTGCCCTCTTTTTCCGCACTATCTATTGCATCTGTCTCTCATACAATGTCTGTACATTCAACTACGTTTCATGTTTATCAGCCATTTGAATTGGAGGGGGTGATGCCAGTATCTAGCGGACTAAAAACACGGTCTTCAAATAAAACAGTGCTACCTCTTGGTGGAGATAGCACCCCGGTTGTACATGCACAAGAACCATCCCTACCACACATAACCCAAACTCTCGCAGATTGTACCCCTACTGCGATGGACAGAGAACCAGCTTCACCCAATCTAACCCCAACCCCAGCCGATAGTAACCCAGTTCTTGTTGACACAGCACCATCTCCACCACAGAGCTCCCAAACAAGAGCAGTTAGTAAGGCAGCTCTAGTGCCCAAAGGTCCAGTACTATCACGGCGAACCCCAACTCCGCCAGTTAGTACGCCTATTCCTGTGGAGGAAGCACAACCAGCTAGTCGTAGTTTAGCATCTATCGCATTTGATGTTGTTAAATCGTATGTGCGTATCTTCCCATCTTGGAAATATTATACTGAAGATGAAGGAAAATGCCAGTTGCAGGTGTTTGTCCAGGAGTTATGTGTAAGCAATGTTATTCATGGCAATTACTTTGCTTCGTCCCATACATCCTACCTCCATGATGGTTATAATACAACAAAATTTCCCATTTTTCTCTATTGAGAAGGACCGATTTGGAAACTCAGGATGAGGTAACCTGTGCTAATAGCTCTGCTATCTTCAAGAATGCTTGGTGGTAGTATCAGAATTACCTGAAGAAAACGTACTTCACCGGCAAACAAACTCATCAAATTCCCTTACGTTCTCCTGAGACACATTTACTGGACGATGACTGGGAACGCCTTGTTCTGTACTGGTCCCGAACCAAGAATGTGGTAAGGTCTATGAGCTCATTTTCTATTTTTAAGTATTATATTCTTGCGTCTTACTGTACTCTGTTAATGTAGAAAAAGTGCCTAAACCTGAAGAACAACTGTTCTAATTTAAGATTCCATTGCTATCATAGTTCGAAAAAGCGCTAGGTGTTAATTGTGCGTTTTGCCACCGCCTTGCACTTTACTGACCAAAGCGCATGCTTATGCGTAGTTATGCACAGATTATGCGTAGTTATGCGCAATGCGTTTTGCCAACGCCTAGAGCCTAGGCGCGCTTAAGCGCTCGCTCAGGCGCGCCTTTTTTTACTATGATTGCTTTGCTCTTGTATCACTGTATTTACTCATACAAACTTATTTTTAAATTGAAGGATCCAATTGAAACTCCAATGGCACAACAGGTATGTTCACGCATGTTTCTTTAACAGGTTTGCTCTTATCAATAGCTTTGTTGATTTCAATTTCAATTGTGTATATAGTAGACTTTCATATCATGCACATTACTAGCATCACAACAGAGCCAATAGTGTTGTTGTACATGTAGACCCGTGGGACCCATCTGAAATCTTGTTGTGTCGTGTTGTTTCCCACGCTTTGTATTCTTTCACCGATGCTTTGTCTTGAACTGATATGATTTGAACCGTGTCTGGCAAGACAATGCAGTGACCATAGGACATAGATATATGTTTGTTTGATGCTTTTATTATGTACTAGTACATGGCAATAGAAGAGTTGGTAGTTTAATCCTGTCCACCTTACTAATGAAGTGGTTCACCGAAATGAGTTTCATATACTAGTACATGCTAAACTTGTTATGTGTCTGCTTCTTTCTTCTTTTAGAATGCTAACAGAATATTGGGGAAGAGTGCCTTATTAAGCAATGGTAAAGGAAGGAATGCAAATAAGATTCAGGATAGTGACACATCCTTGTTGGTCTCCAACAAACCTGATAAAACAGCTAAGGAAGACTATCTTGAAGACAGCAAGACAACCCCAAAGTCCTGTCTTGGTTTAGCCACTACCGCTTGCACAAGCTATTCAAACTCACTATCTGAATCAGTTTGGTTTCTTGAGTCTTAACTACAAGCTGAAAGACATGGATCAGCTGTGCTGCGACAAGAAGCGGAAGGACTGCGGAAGTCCCTGGAGCATTCAGATGCATACTTCCTGGTGCAACAACAAGCGTTGGAGGATTTTAGCGCCAAACAGGACAAAACTAATCAGCTTGCTAAGCTTATTGCCAGCATGGTGGATACCCAGGATAACATTTCTTGAGCTCTTCTGAAGTTGTTTCAGTTATGCTCTTGTTTTCCTGCCGCGTCTATTTGCACTGGTGGCCAATTTTGATGGCCAGTGTATGTAATGTGCTGCTCTGTTCCCTATATTTGCATTGGTGGCGAACTTTGATGCCCAATGGATGTAATATGTGTAATAGCGGTAATAGGCTAGCATTAATTGCTTGCTTATTTATTTCCATATTGTCTTGTTTAGTTGTTTGCTTGTAGTCACTGCAGTTCTTTTTCTGTTTTTTTCTAGTGGCCACAATAGCCTATTTTTGGTAACTAGGCCGAAATAATCATGGCAACACACGGACTGTTGTAACCATGGGCCTCTTGAAGGCCGTATGATCGATCGACCTTCTATACGGGCCTTAGGGTCCATGGGCCTTCTACAGGCCATAGGGTCCATGGGCCTTCTACGGGCCGTACGATCCACGGGCCTTCTACGGGCCGTACTATCCATGGGCCTCATACGGGCCATAGGATCCATGGGCCTTCTACGGGGCATATCATCATTTCGCCAATCATGGGTCATACTATTCGTGGACCATAATGGGCCGTTAATAGGCCATATTTGATAACTCTATGAAAACAGCCCAACGGGTTTTTTTGACATGAAAACGGCCCAATGTATTAACGGTCCGCAAACGGGCTGACTGTAACGACAGGCTGAATTTGGCCCACAAGCAGAAAATGACAGTAACGGGCCGTATGTTACCGAATGCTGCAAATGAGCCCAAGAATCAATGGGCTTTGAGAAGGCCGAAAGATAACTTGGGCTGGAAACGGCCCAATGGAATAACGGGTTGTTAATGGGTATAAAGTTATACACTGTTCATTACAGGCCAGTTTCACCACGGGCCGTTAATGGGCCAAGAGTTACAAAGGTCCTCATACGGGCCGAAAGAAGTCATGGGCCACACATGGGCCGGAAGTTAAAACGGGCTGAATCATATTGGACGGCCCAGATGATGCTACTGGGCCTAATTCGGATAGGGCGTAACGGGCCTTGGGTTAGCGGGCTGTAAATGGGCTATATGCGAACAGGCCGTTAACAGGCTTTCCGTGGGCCGGCTCGCCACCTTTTGACCAAGTCAAACGGGCCGGCCTTTTCACAGGAATGGGCCTCTATTGGGTCGTGCCACGTGTCGCCGTATCATAGGCGCCTTCGGTCCAATGAGCGGATGACATCTGTCCCAACGGTGAGCCGACACGTGTTTCCTCCAGCGAATGATGATTTTACACAAGGAAAATCCCCATTGGTCGGGGCTGTTAACGGGTTATCGGATCCAAAACCCGACCCGATAGCTTAACGGCGTTCCGTTACGGTGGATGCCACGTGTCGGTCACCCTTGACGAAAGCACTTCTGTGACGTGCGATCTATCGTCATGGAAGTGGACACTTCCGTGATGATAATTTTGGCAATGTCATGGAACACTTCTATGACAGCACAGGTATGACTATCTTGATTCTGTCATAAATTTGTCATGGATGTACATGCATGACAGAAAACGCGACCTACTGTGACAAACACGTATCATCACGGAAGTGTATTTTTTTGTAGTGTTGGAAAGCATCATGTGGTGAGGAAAGATCTAGGCACATATATCCAGTTGGATGTGGGTAACATGAGTTATTATTGTTGACATCACCCTTGAGGTGAGTATGTTGGGAGGCAAAATCTATAAGCCCCTATCTTTCTATGTGTTCGTTGAAGCATTTTTCTCATGTGTATGCGGTGAGTGTTAGAAATCATAGAAGACTATATGATGGTTGAGTATGTGGACTTGCTTAAAGGCTCCGATACGTGAAACTTCCTGAAAAGCTGATGAATTGTAGTTGCAAAGTTGATTAAGAACATAGTTTGTTGGTTTCCAATAGAGTTTATACTTTATACTTTGATGTTGTGGTGAATTCTTACTTGCTCACGAGAAGTTTATGATGAAATTTTATAATAAAGGTTTTGTGATAAAGTTTTATGTTAAAGTTTGTTGCTGTTATAATAATATACATGATGCTTCTATGTTCGTATTTTTTTTATCGACACCACTCTCTCTAAGCATGCGGACATGCTTTTCGATTTCGGTTTTCGCTTGAGGACAAGCGAGGTCTAAGCTTGGGGGAGTTGATACGTCCATTTTGCATCATGTTTACCTACTGTTATTTATATTGTTTTTATCTATAATAATGCTTTTGGAGTAATTATAATGCCTTTTCTCTCATAATATGCAAGGTTCACACAAAGAGGGAGAATTCTGGCAGCTGGAAACCTAGACCTGAAAAAAGCTATGTCAGGCTACCTATTCTACACAACTCCAAATGAGCTGAAACTTTACGGATATTTTTTATGGAATATATAAGAAATATTGGAGCAAATAATTACCAGAGGGGCCCACCAGGTGGGCACAACCCACCTAGGCACGCCAGGGAGCCCAGGAGCGCCCTAGTGGGTTGTGCCCTCCTCAGCCCACCTCCGGTGCCGCTCTTCTGGTATATAAGTCATTTTGACCTAGAAAAAATAAGGAGAGGACTTTCGGGATGAAGCGCCGCCGTCTCAAGGCAGAACTTGGGTAGGAGCACTTTTCCCCTCCGTCGGAGCGATTCCGCCGGGGGAACTTCCCTCCCAAGAGGAGGAAATCATCATCATCATCATCATCAGTAGCAGCAGCAACAACTCTCCCATCTTGGGGAGGGCAATCTCCATCAACATCTTCAACAGCACCATCTCCTCTCAAACCCTAGTTCATCTCTTGTGTTCAATCTTTGTATTGGAACTATAGATTGATACTTATGGTTGACTAGTATTGTTGATTACATCTTTTAGTTGATTACTATATGGTTTATTTGGTGGAAGATTATATGTTCAGATCCAATATGATTTTCAATACCCCTCTGATCTTGAGCATGATTATCATTTGTGATTAGTTACTTTTGTTCTTGAGGTCACGGGAGAAATCTTGTCGCAAGTAATCATGTGAATTTTATATGTGTTCGACATTTTGATGGTATGTATGTTGTGATTCCCTTAGTGGTGTCATGTGAACATTGACTACATGACACTTCATCATATTTGGGCCTAAGGGAATGCATTGTGGAGTAGTTATTAGATGATGGGTTGCGAGAGTGACATAAGGTTAAACCCTAGTTTATGCGCTATCCGTAAGGGACTGATTTGGATCCAAAAGTTTAATGCTATGGTTAGGATTTATTCTTAATACTTTTCTCATAGTTGCGGATGCTTGCGAGGGGGTTAATATTAAGTAGGAGGTTTGTTCAAGTAAGAACAACACCTAAGCACCGGTTCACCCACATATCAAATTATCAAAGTAGCGAACATAAATCAAACCAACATGATGAAAGTGACTAGATGGAATTCCCGTGTACCCTCAAGAATAATTTTCTTATCATAAGAGACCATTTTGGCCTGTCCTTTACCTCAAAAGGATTGGGCTACCTTGCTGCACCTTTGTTACTACTATCGTTACTTGCTCCTTACAAATTATCTTGCTATCAAACTACTCGTTACTTATAATTTCAGTGCTTGCAGTGAATACCTTGCTAAAAACCACTTGTCATTTCCTTCTGCTCCTCGTTGGGTTCATCACTCTTACTTACCGAAAGGACTATGATTGATCCCCTATACTTGTGGGTCATCATGTACTGGTTCGGGCCGGATGCTCGCAACGCGATGACCTGGGTTTGAATTTTGTCCTAAACTTTAGTTTTTTATATTTTTTTAATATATACTTCTTTCGCTATTGTACTGATAGTGGAACCCACAGAGTACTTAGAACACACGATTAAGGATGGATTTGCTTCTTTTTAACTTTCTGTTCGAGTCTGTAGGCAGCCTGCAAGTCATGTACACTGTACTAATAGTGGAACCCACAGAATACTTAGAATACAAGATTAAGGATGCAATTAACTTTTTATAGAGGGAGAATCATACGCGCAATTAACTCAAATGGATTGGATGTGACTCTATTATTCTCTATTGGAAACCAGCAACTTTCCTCCCGCTTCCTTCCGCGGAGGACGACATCCAACACCAGCGGCATACATTTTCACAACTCTAACCAACCAGAGGAAATTCGTGCAAACATGGACTGATTTCATATAAGCATGAATGATTTCATATAAAAAGGCGGATCTTCATATAAACACGATGGATTTCATTGCATTTTGCATGAACTAAGTGGTGTTAATCTGGCTCTCACGGTATAATTAATACCTAATCTAAATGGCTGCCCACAGATCCTTTTATCTTCCTCATGTCCGGCAGACACTCACAGGGTCAACGAAGGTCCTCGGAAGAGATGAAGCAGCCAAGAAACCACTTGTATATGTAGTCGTCGCCTCGGTGTGGCCTTCATGGGAACCAAGCGGTGGCGGCCTCCCGTGTTCTACTTCTCCTCGATGATGGCGGCGGACACGGAGAAGCCGGCCACTGACTCATTACTCTCCGCGCACCCGGCTTCTGACTTTGCCTACTCCACGACTACCATGATCTGGTGGGTGACCGGTGGAGTTTCAGTTTCTCCCTGGTTGGTTTTAGGCCTGATCTGATCGTAATCTATGATGATTCCCAAAGTGGCTATGCGATCTAGGAGCTCATTTAAGGATGAAAGCTTGATCGGATCCATCTGCTTGGAGTGCTTGGAGTTGATGTGAAGGGGATTTTCGATGGCCCGAGAGGTCATCGTCGGCTCCGCGGCCGAACGGGCGATCATAGTAAAGTCGCCCGGCTGGAGGGTTCGGCCCGGGGACAAAACTACCCCTGCGGTAACATTGTCTCTAACGAAAAGGCGAGCCATCGAGCCTTTCATCGACGGCACAGTGGAACTCTCAATGAAAGCACCAATGTCGGTGTCAAAACTGGCGGATCTCGGGTAGGGGGTCCCAAACTGTGCGTCTAGGATCGATGGTAATAGGAGACGGGGGACACGATGTTTACCCAGGTTCGGGCCCTCTCTATGGAGGTAATACCCTACTTCCTACTTGATTGAATCTTGATGAATATGAGTATTACAAGAGTTGATCTACCACGAGATCGTAATGGCTAAACTCTAGAAGTCTAGCCTATGTAGGTATGGTATAATGAGTATATGTGGTGTCCTTTCCGGACTATCCCCTACGGTTTATATAGACACCGACTGGATCTAGGGTTTACATGGAGTCGGTTACATAAGAAGGAATCTTCGGTCGCCAGGCTTGCCTTCCATGCCAAGTAGAGTCCAATCCGGACACGGTGCAGCCTTCGGCCTTCATGTCTTCACAGCCCATCAGTACAGCCCATAGATAACAGGCCGGACGCCCGAGGACCCCTTAGTCCAGGACTCCCTCAGTAGCCCCCGAACCAGTCTTCAATAGCAAGGTGCTCGGCACACATGTTGTCTTCGGCATTGCAAGGCGGGTTCCCCCTTCAATGATCTCCAAGTAATGTATTCGGCCATTGACCCTAATGTCGCCTCCTTGGCTTCTGTGCATTGAATAATTTTTGTCCTCCACGTGTCGAGCGAATGTGGAAAGTCATGGTGTTTTCACGAATAACACCCCAACCATGCGAGGAAGAGAGCCTATTTAAAGAGATTGGATCCTAGATCCATTCAGCGCTACGCAGAAGAAATCCCCAGAGACTGCTTCGGAGAAACAATTCCAGCATGGCTAGCGTCCCGAGCTCCTCTGCTTGTCCCGGCCCAGAGAAAGGCGAGTGGGAGAAGTGTTCCGTGTCTCATAGCCGTTTGACGAAGTTGCAAACGCAGGGATACCTTCCCCATGCAGATCTAGTCCCTGTTTGAACGGTGCTAGCTTCCTTCAATGAGGGGACTCTGGCAGAGGACTTCCCTAATCCGTCTGGGGGAGAGCGAGTGTGTTTTGTCCCCTACCTGCTAAGAGGCATTGGATTTCCTATCCATCTATTCCTCCGAGGGCTCCTGGAGTACTACGGCCTCCAGCTGCACAACTTCACTCCGGCCTCTATTCTGCATATTGTGGGTTATGTCGCTTTATGCGAACTTTTCCTAGGCGTCGAGGCTCATTTCGAGTTGTGGAGGAAGCTGTTCTGTCTCGTCCCGCGTAATCACGAAGGGTCAATATTTGAAGTGGGCGGAGCCGAAGTATGGTGCATCGCCGATACCAGATATCCATCCGGCACACCAAGGAAGGCACATGATGACTGGCCCTCCGAATTGTTTTATATAGAGGATGTTGCGCTTCCCGACCCAGTTCGAAAGAGTCTTCCTGAATTTGCGCGCGTCCCGCTGAAGAAACGCCATAGTTGGCATCCTCGGAGTCTTGAAGAGGAAGATGGAGCGGAGGTTCGTCAGTTGATGAGGAGGATGAAAGAGCTCACTCAGTCCAGACTCACAATAATCGAGGTTATGGCGACTTCCATAGCGCGAGGGGTTCAGCCATTCCAATACAAAGGGCTTCCATTGTGGCACTATAATGGGGAGGACGATGCCTCTAGCTGCGGCAGGAAAGGTCCGGATACCCCTACCGCTTTGGCTAAAACATTAGCTGAACTGTTCAAAGGGGAGGAAAAGGAATATCTCCGCATCAAATTTCGAGACGGGTACTCTATGTATAACCCTCCCAGCTGGGTAAGGCCCGACCCCTCTGTTTTTACTCCTTGCATCTCCGGATTGCCTTTGACAAACTTTTTAACTTTGTCTGCTTATGACAGCACTGGCGAAAGGTCACCGAGGGATTTTATAGTCCCGCCCCACAGCCGGAGGATCACAACTGGGAGCTCGATCCCGGGTTCGAATAGGATCCGGAGATATTTGTGGTGCTTGCGGAGGGGGTGTTTTACCAGACGAGCTATGATGGCATAGAGGTGGCCATCATCGCCGACTACCCTGGTCCTCTTCCAGCTTCACATGTAAGTGATCCGAACACAACTTATTCAAAAAGAGATTTCGCCTTCCTTCTTACCCACCGCACTGTCTTGTGCTCCAAAGGGGAAGGGTTCGGCGCGCAATACTACTCCAAGGGTACCTCCGAAGAGAGCGTCCCCCAAGAGGAAAGCGAACGAAGATACGGCCGTGCCTTCATCGAAGAGGTATGAATCTGCCAACCTGCACCTGAGCAGTTACGTCCAACCGTGACCTTCCTGTTATCCATGTGCCAGGAGAAAGATGCGCCGGACCGTATCCGGAGGTTCGAGCAGCCGTACTCCCCCCAGCCAAGATTCAAATCCTACCATGAAGGCGGGGGCTGATACGGAGGCGAAGCCGGACTGTCCTCCAGCCGAGGGCTCGGATGATGTATCTGTCACCAACTCGGAGGTGGAGAGCGTGATGAATCATCGGCGCCGCCGGGCCATTTTACAAGACCCTAGCTTTTCAGAAGAGTCGTTTAACGCCTTCAACTCGACCAATGCGTATATTCGAACTGCTCGAGATAGGATTAACCAGGCCACAAAGCAACATTTGAAAGATGTGCAAGTAAATTTGTTTGGTCTTACTATGATAACCATATGACAGTAGCCCCCGAGACTTAAAGGAGTTGGAACAACTAATTTAAGGATCAATGCATGACCAGGTGCTTACGGCGAAGAACACCCAGCTAGCTCAGGAGCTGGAAAAGTGTCAGCGCCAGCTGCTTGCTGCCAATGACGAACTGGAGAAATACACGACATCTCCCGGTAATGTTTGCTTCTATCGAAAATTCATAATGATACACCGATAGTGCGAATCTGGGTGCTAATTGTTCTGTTCGGCCATTAAACCAAGTATGGGAGCAGTTGGATGCCGCTCAAAGCGAAGAAAGCGGGGCCAAAAAGCTACTAGCAGCGGGCGAGCGTGTATTGACAAAAGTCTTCCAAGAGAAGAAGAAACTCCAGGATTCGAACTCCAAACTGGGCGAAGAACTGAAAGATGTGCGAGCTCGGCTAGCTGACTCTGTAAAGGAGAACAAGAAGCCGCGAGGCGGCATATTCAGTATGTGGCCATTTTTGTTTTATAACAATTTTGGAGGTGGCATAGCTGATATAGCTGTAATTGCATGTGTTTTGACGAACCGCCCCGAAGAGGAGGTGTCCGGATCATCGAGTGATCTTCTGCAAGGGCTGTCGCAGTTGCGCGAGCAAGCTCGGCAGGCGAGGTGGAGTGTAGCCAAGGCCTTATGGCCATCCGACCCCCTCTAGGAAGCATGGAGGAGCTGATAGAGTTGTTCAAGGGAGCGCGACGGCGTATCCGGCTGTGGGAGATATCGGCATGCCGAGAGGGTGCGCGCGAGGCCTGGGCCATGGTGAAGACGCGATATATCAAGCTGGATCCTAATCACATGGCTCGTGTCGGACTGCTAGGATCGAATGGGGAAGAAATTCCCGTTAGTTTAGTATATGACAAAGTAGAGGTGGCCGCCAAATATTCCCAACAGGATTGTAAGTTAGATTGCCAGTTGGACGGTATAGAAGAGGAGGTGTTCGAGTCTAAGTGACTCTGTACTTTCCTCATCTAGCTGAATTGTATATCATTTGCCATGGCAGACCTTTTCGCTTCAACCTCCGGCCCCGAAGGTGCAGAGTGTTTCCGAATACCGTCGCAGCCGAATACGCCGGGGTATGCCTGGAAAACTAGGCGTAGGGGTCATAGTTGCTTGAACAGACAAGTTGTATCCGGCTAGCTATGTTATATTACATTGATATTGTAAGAAACATCTTCCATAGAGAATAGTTCCGTTAAGGGTTCCTTTCCCTGGGTGTATATGCGTTTAGTGCGCATGTCCGAATTGTGATGTGAGCACCACGGTTTGTATAACTTTGGGGGTGCAAAATGGAGTGAGTTTAAAAACATCTTTAATTCACCGACCAAATATTCCCTTAAGAACACTAGCTTTCGGCTTCACCCAGTCTGAGGTACACATCCGGATGACCCAGCGGTAACAATCGCAGAGATGCTCCCTTTATGCCCTAGCCAAACTAACGGGAACGTAGGGCATAAGCACAGGAGCTGGGCAACCCAGCTTGGCCAAAACTTAAGTCATATCGACGCATATAATGGCAAATAAATGGTACATAAGGAAAAAACTCATATGTAAGGAGCTTGATGCTCAAAGAATGACAAGAACTTCTGTCCGAGAAGCCCCCAGGTACAAGTGGCGTACATGTTGAATGTATGTGCCCATGGTGTGCGGTCTAGCCACATCAAAACTTTAAAGCGAGAAAGAAGAAAGTAGTCGGAAAAGAGAGAAAAAATAATGGACACTACAAGGGAGGAGGAGGAGACGAACAAGGGGTGTAGCACTAGGCGTAGAATCTCCGGAGTCTGGCCGTGTTCTAGGGGTTCGGCTCGAGGTGATTGTCTTATGCATTGCAAAGACAGTATGCTCCACTGGTGAGAACTTCGTCAATTATGAAGGGACCCTCCCATTTGGGCTGAGTTTGTCCTTTTTCTTCTCCGGGAGGCGTAGAATGAGTTCGCCAACGTTGTAAGTCTTGGCCCGTACTTCTCTGCTTTGATATCGTCGAGCCTGCTGTTGGTAAACTTCTGAACGGGCTTTTGCGACATCGCGTTCCTCCTCCAGGGCGTCTAGGCTATCTTGCCGATCGAGCTCGGCTTCTCTCTCTTCGTACATACGCACTCTAGGTGAGTCGTTAATAATATCGCAGGGCAATACGGCCTCTGCACCATACACCATGAAGAAGGGTGTGCACCCGGCAGTACCGTTTGGCGTGGTCCACAGCCCCAGAGTATGGAGTCGAGCTCCTCAACCCAGTGCTTGTCTGATTCTTTTAGAGACCGCACTAGTCTGGGCTTGATGTCGTTCATAATAAGACCGTTGGCGCGTTCAACTTGACCGTTGGTTTGTGGGTGGTAGAGGAAGGCGTAATCTAGTTTAATACCCAGATGAGTACACCAGGTTTTGACCTTGTCGGCTATGAAATTGGAGTCGTTGTTAGTAATGATGTTGTGTGGGACACCATAACGGTGCACAACCTCGGATATGAAATCTATCACCGGGCCGGACTGAGCCGTTTTGACCGGTTTGGCCTCTATCCACTTAGTGAATTTGTCCACCATAACCAGCAGATATTTTTTCTTATGGCTTTCCCCCTTTAAGGGGTCCAACCATGTCGAGTCTCCAGACCGTGAAAGGCCAAGTGATGGGGATTGTTTGTATGGCGGTGGGGGCATATGGCTTTGATTGACAAAGAGTTGGCATCCGACGCAAAGTTGGACAAGGTCCTGTGCGTCTGCTCGGGCCGTCGGCCAATAAAACCATGTACGGAAGGCCTTGCTAACAAGGGCCCGAGCTACGGCGTGGTGACCACCGAGTCCGGCATGAATCTCAGCCAAGAGCTGCCGCCCCTCTTCTTCGGATATACATCATTGAAGGACTCCGGTGGCGCTTTTCTTGTAGAGCTCTCCATCATGAACCTTGTAGGCCTTTGAGCGCCGGACAATGCGGTGGGCCTCATTCTGGTCCTCGGGAAGCTCCTTCCTATTAAGGTAGGCCAGGAAAGGTTCGGTCCATGGGGCAATGACTACCATGATGAGATGCGCCGATGGTGTTATGTCGGTGTTTCCGGGAACTGGGGTTATGTTTGGGTCCAGACTAGTATTGTTGTTTTCCTCCTGCCACACCACAGATGGCTTAAAAAGCCTTTCCAGGAACATATTAGGTGGGACGAGGTCGCGCTTAGCGCCAATACGAGCAAGAACATCCGCCGCTTGATTACTTTCTCGAGCCACATGATGGAACTCGAGCCCCTCGAACCGGGCCGACATTTTTATGACTGTGTTCCGATACGCTGCCATCTTAGGATCCTTAGCGTCAAAGTATCCATTTATTTGAGATATTGCAAGGTTTGAATCCCCACGCACTTCTAGGCGTTGTATGCCCATGGAGACAGCCATCCGGAGACCATGCAATATGGCCTCATATTCGGCTGCGTTATTGGAGTCTGTGTATAGTATTTGGAGAATGTACTGGACGACGTCACCCGTAGGGGATGTTAAAGTGACACCCGCTCCTAACCCTGCCAGCATTTTGGAGCCATCAAAGTACATGACCCAATTGGAGTATGTGTCATACTCTTTAGGGAGTCCGGCCTCTGTCCATTTGGCAATGAAGTCGGCCAATACTTGGGATTTGATAGCTCGACATGGTTTATATGTAATGTCAAATTGCAGGAGCTCGATGGCCCATTTGGCATTTCGGCCCGTAGCATCGCGGTTGTTTATAATGTCATTGAGTGGTACTTCGGAGGCCACCGTGATCGAGCACTCCTGGAAGTAGTGACGGAGCTTTCAGGATGCCATGAAGACCGCGTATGCTATTTTTTGATAATGAGGGTACCGGGATTTGCATGGTGTAAGGACAGTAGATACGTCGTATACTGGCTTCTGAAGCGGGAATTTATGTCCGTCCTATTCTCGTTCGACAACGACTACGGTGCTCACCACCTGATGTGTTGCCGATATGTATAATAACATCGGTTCGCCGGCGTTAGGTGCGGCCAGGATTGGATTCCCTGCAAGAAGGGTTTTTATTTCTTCCAGTCTGGCTGTTGCTGCGTCCGTCCACTCGAAGTGGTTGGTTCATCATAGAAGGCGATAGAGTGGCAGTGCCTTTTCTCCTAATCGGGAGATAAAGTGGCTTAGAGCTGCCACGCAACCTGCAAGTTTTTGAACTTGTTTAAGGTCTGTTGGCTTAGCCAATTGTGACAAAGCTCAGATTTTGGCTGGGTTTGCTTCGATTCCTCTATTGGAAACGATGAAGCCCAGCAGTTTTCCGGCGGGGACGCCGAAGACACACTTTTCGGGGTTGAGCTTAATGTCATATGCCCTTAGGTTGTCGAATGTAAGGCGTAAGTCGTCTATTAGTGTTTCCACGTGCCTGGTTTTGATGACAACGTCATCAACGTAAGCTTCCACTGTTTTGCCAATCTGTTTCTCTAGGCATGTTTGAATCATGTGTTGATATGTGGTGCTAGCGTTCTTGAGCCAAAGGGCATGGTGTTGAAGCGGAATGGCCCATATGGGGTGATAAATGTTGTTGCGGCTTGAACGAACAACTTCATTTTGATTTCATGGTATCCGAAATATGCATCGAGGAAACATAGTGAGTCATGTCCTGCGGTGGAGTCGATGATTTGATCAATGCGGGGGAGGGGAAAGGGATCCTTAGGGCAGGCCTTGTTGAGGTCTTTGAAATCGACGCACAGGCACCAGGATTTGTCCTTCTTTGGTACCATCACCAGGTTCGCCAGCCAATCCGGGTGTTTGATTTCTCTAATGAATCTGGCATCGATGAGTTTGGCCAGCACTTCCCCCATGGCTTGCCGCTTGGGTTCGGAAAAGCGCCGCAGTGTTTGCTTAACCGATTTAAACCCCTTTAATATATTGAGGCTATGTTCAGCTAGATCGCGTGGGATCCCTGGCATATCTGAAGGGTGCCAGGCGAATATGTCCCAGTTTTCGCGCAGGAATTCTCGTAGTGCGGCGTCAATTGTTGGATCCAGTTGAGCTCCAATAGATGATGTATTCTTGGGGTCCGTTGGGTGGACCTGGAATTTGACTATTTCTTCTGCTGGTTTGAAGGAGATGGATTTAGGGCATTTGTCAAGGATCATGTCGTCCCTGTCCATCGTGGAGCGGAGTGTGGTTAATTCTTCGGCCGCGAGGGCTTCGGATAGCGCCTCCAAGGCCAGGGATGCGGTTTTGTTTTCAGCGCGGAGTGGTATGTCCGGATCACTGGCAAGTGTGATTATACCGTTTGGTTTGGGCATTTTGAGCTTCATATATTCGTAGTGAGGTATAGCTTGGAAGCGTGTAAAAGAATCCTGCCCCAACAGGGGGTGATATCCGCTGATGAAAGCGGCCACTTGGAAGGTTATTTCTTTGGACCGATAGCTCTCCAGCGATCCGAATACCACGTCAAGTGTGATTTTGCCCGCGCACCGCGCCTCCTAACTAGGGATAATTCTCCGGAAGGTTGTGTTACTTTGTTTAATGCGGCTCTTATCTATTTCCATTTCATGGAGTGTGTCCTCATAAATGAGGTTTAGTCCGCTGCCGTTGTCCATGAGGACCATGGTTAGTCGAAACCCGTCCACGATGGGACTGAGTACTAACGCGGCCGGCGCTCGTACTGTTCTGTACTTTGGTTCGTCACCGACATTGAATGTTATAGACATGTCGTTCCATGGGTTTATTACGGCGATTTGGCAGACTTCGTTGAGCCCGCGAAGTGCCCTTTTGCGCTTGTTATTTGAAGCGAATGTCTCGAAGACTGTCAATACTCTTGGGTGGTCGTCTTCTGGGGGGCATTGTTCCGGGGCATCCTTAATAAGGATGTCCTCGCCGCTCTTAGCATCCAACATGCTCTAAGGTTGTGGGTTGCCACGGTATCTCTTGTTGTATGTATTTTGCATGGGCCATCGAGCCACCCCTCCAGAACGGTGCCGTGCCGCGTAGCGGTTTTGTGTTTCTTGACTGTCGGGCTGGGTGTGCCACGAGGGTGCGCCCTTTTCGCCCGTAGGGGGAGTTGAGCTGGGACTGACGGTTCTCAGTGAGCCGCCTGAGTTTCCCAGCCGCTCTCCATCACGCTGTATTTTTGTACAATGGTTGCTAAATCAGCGAATTTTAGTATGCAGCGGCGATTGATGGCGTTGAGGATTCCTTCGTCCGCACAGTTTTTGTAGAACGCCGATATTGTGTCCTCGTCACAGCAATCTTTTACCTTGTCCTTGACAAGGATGAATCTAGCCCAAAAGTGGTGGACCTTCTCTTGAGATTGATGTTTTATGCTCATGACAGCCTCTATGTTCGGGCGGGTGGGTGGAATTAGATCCGAACCCCGACCTAACCGGTTGTCCGGAGTCCGACGACCTTCCGGATTAGACAGTCCGGGTTCTGGAATATCTTCTGATTGTTTGGAACCGCCGTCCGATGCTGTGTTCGGAGGGCTGGTTGCGCCCTTCATGGGTGAATATCCGGCTCTACATGAACGGCGATCCGAGGATAGTCCGTCTTCGATATAGAAGAAGACTCGCCGTCCTGCTCCACGACTACCACGATCTGGTGGGTGACCGGTGGAGTTTTAGTTTCTCCCTGATTGGTTTTAGGCCTGATGTGATCGTAATCTGTGACGATTCCCAAAGCGGCGATGCGATCTAGGAGCTTGTTTAAGGACGAAAGCTCGACCGGATCCATCTTCTTGGAGTGCTCGGAGTTGATACAAAGGGAATTTTCGGTGGCCCGAGAGGTCATCGTCGGCTCCGTGGCCAAACAGACGATCATAGTAAAGTCGCCCAGCCGAAGGGTTTGGCCCAGGCCAAAACTACCCCTATGGTAATGTTGTCTCTAACGACAAGGCGAGCCATCGAGCCTTTCATCGACGGCACAGTGGAACTCTCAATGAAAGCACCAATGTCGGTCTCAAAACCAGCGGATCTCGGGTAGGGGGTCCCGAACTGTGCGTCTAGGATCGATGGTAACAGGAGACGGGGGACACGATGTTTACCTTGGTTTGGGCCCTCTCTATGGAGGTAATACCCTACTTCCTGCTTGATCGATCTTGATGAATATGAGTATTACAAGAGTTGATCTACCACGAGATCGTAATGGCTAAACCCTAGAAGTCTAGCCTATGTAGGTATGGTAATGAGTATATGTGGTGTCCTTTCCGGACTATCCCCTACGGTTTATATAGACACCGAGGGGATCTAGGGTTTACATGGAGTCGGTTACATAAGAAGGAATCTTCGGTCGCCAGGCTTTGTCGGTGTGGAACGACACCTATGGGATCACAAGAATCCCTACTACGGTTGCCGGGGCGTAGGGTTGCGAGGAGAGCTGGGCTAGTAGACAGCACAAAGATCGTTTACCCAGGTTCGGGCTGCGAGGATGCGTAAAACCCTAGTCCTGCTTTGGTGGGTGTATTTCCAAGAGTTCTTGAGCTCTCGAACTAGCTGTGGTCAGCGTGTGGTTCCAAAGAGCCGAATCCCTCTCCTCGTCGCCTCGGGCCTCCTTTTATAAGAAAAAGGGGTTGCCACAGTGGCACACCGGAGGTGGAAAGGTCTATAGTGGCACGAGGTTATCCCTCGTATTACAGGACAAGGTGCATTTAATGCATCGCTTAGGTTTCCTCTTACTTTATCGGGGAAGGGGGTGAGGCCCGTCCCGTCCATCACCGCTCCTCCTCGCTTCGACACGCGCCTCAGACGGGGATGCGTGCGGTGCCATGTAGGCAGGCAGGCAGCTGAGTTGGCACAGTGGTGGAGCCTTCACGAAGATCTGCTTGCTGCCACATAGGCGCTTGATGAGTTGGCCTAGGAGCTGCATGTTGCCACGCAGGTGCCCACCCAGCTGGTTGGGCTGGCAGCTGCATGTGAACAGCGGTAGAAGCTTGGTTGATGTGGGCTTGGCGGTGGCCTTGCCGGCGTCTTTGGCGAGGGCCTTGCCGGGTGGCGCGGCAAGGGTCCCGCCGTGGCGTGTTGTCGTCCCCGACAAGGATCTTGCTGGGGGTCTGGTGGCCTTCCTTGGCAAGGATCTTGCCGAGAATCGTTGTCTTCTGATCTGATCTTGAATATGTCTTCACAAAGATCTATATGCCACCACAGGGGTGCCTTCCCGAGTCCTGGCCCCACGCTGATGATGGCACTAGGGGCCGTGGGCTCAGGGGGGGGGCTCGCTCTGTTGGTGCGGGGCGAGCTGTCCCGGCAAGAGTCTTGCCAGGTCCGCTGAGGCCACCCGGCAAGGGTCTTGCCGGGGGAACTTGCTTTGTCCCTCTGCTCTTTGTGGTCTTGGCCTTGGCGTTGCTTTGATTGTCTCGGGCTTCGATCTTACCTTGGCTCACCTCCCTCGTTCTGCTTGGTGTGGCCATGGGCGCGGCTCTGACTGCCCGTGCACAGGAAAAGGGGTACAAAGATGTGCCCCTATTTTTGTACACCGACAGGAGCCCCCGGGCCTGGGCCACACATAAGCGCAACACATTTTTGGGCCAGGACCAAAACGGTGCGCGGGCAGGTGGGTTTTTTTTACCGTGGTAAGATTCTTCGCGCGCTCCGCCTCCCATGACCCGCGCACGTGGTGTAGCATGGAGGGGTGTGCTTTACATGGGCGGCATGCGTGGGATGGTTTCCACACGCATGCGTCACATCACAGTAAAGAGGCGGCTCGCGTCTTCCCACTAAAAAGAGGGAGGCGTGGAGGCGCGACTCATTTACTGAGAGGGGTCGGGGTGCGGTCTTCAAGGCGTCCACTCCCCATGATCACGGGGTGGGGAGAGGTCGCCTCACCCGTCCCTTCAGTTCTGCACGTCTGCCACGCGTCCTTGTGGTGGCAAACGGTGGAGGTGAGAAACCAGGCCGCCGCTGGTTGCGCGGTTGGTCGGTCCTGATTCCCCGCGCCTCCGGTGTCTGGATTGGCCGAGCGGGGCGGCCAAGCCTCAACCCCGTTCCTTTATGAAGAGGAGAAAGGGGGAAACAACACCCTGCATTCTTCCATCTTCTATCTCTTTCTGCTTCTGCTCCTTCCTCTCATCCGCCATGGAGAAAGGGAACCCTGGTCCTTCGATGGTGGTGGCGAGGGTTGCTGCTCGACAGCGCATCCCTCCCCCTCCTGAACCCGTGGTGGTGGAACCGACCGTGAGGGGAAGGGGGAGGGGCGAGGCCGGGGCAGAGGCCGTAGCGTTCGGGGAATAGGAGGACAGGGCGGTGCGCCGGCCTCGCCCTGCCAATGATGCTCTTCCCGATGGAGGGCCACGTTGAAGACCAGCCTTGCGAGTTCTTCATCAGGCTCCGCCGGCCCCCGTGTCGTCGTCTTCATCTCCCCACTCCGTTCGCTCGGGTGATGGAGCGTGCCATGCCCCAGACCCTCAGGGTGCACATGAGGGGCTACGGGAACGGGGGTACGCGGGTCGACGTCCACTTCCCGGCTCCTCGAGTTATGTATCTCCACCGTGGATGGAAAACGTTCGCCCACATTCACAGCCTGACGGCGAGGCTCGTCCTCTACTTCAAGTTAATGGAGGACGGCTTGCTCTCCATCAAGGTCTTCGGAGACTTGGGAACTCGTCTGAAATGTTGCGTGGAGAGCTCCTCTGATGGAGATTCTGATGATGGAAGCTCGTCCTCGAGCGAGAGCGACGAGGAGGACAGCGGGGCGGACAGCAGGGACGAGTCCGACTAGGCGTCGGACGCCCCGTGCCTGGGCGGGTGCGGCAGCAGCAGCATCTGCACCTGGCCGCTCCTCCGGCAAAAGCTGGCCGGGGTCAGGGCCAGCTCCTTGAACCTTGCAGGGCTGTCTCCTTGGGCAGCTGGTGTCGGGAGACTGCGAAAGAGGAAGTGGTCGGGCGGCAAGGCCGTCAACTCGGAGTACGAGGGCACCGACGCCTTCATTGCATATTGCCGGTCCTGCCGCCTCGTCTTCCAGCTCCTTTTCCGGCACCGTCATCACCGGCCCGCCCATGGGTGGCCACCGAGATGTTATCTTGGTGCTTTCTGCTGCTCGTAGCTCGCCTAGGCGCCCCTTTTGCCCTTTTGCCTCCTTGACCTGCCTCCTGAGGTGAGGGACAAGAAAGGGATTACGTGCATCTTATCTCTTTTTTAGTTTGTAATCCTGCGGGCCTTTGTTAAATTTAAAACTTGTAATCCCCTTGCTCATGTTATTCATGTCGCACGAACTGTACCTGTATGGGATGTTTTTAATGAAAAGGGATGCTTGCCGGGTTTTTCGTTCGCGGGTAAATCCAGCGACAAGGAGCGGATCCTTGTTATTTGTTTTAAGATAAACGTTTTTCGCCCGGCAACAGGCCTTGCCGCCCCCCACTCCACTCGACCGTTCTCGCGCCATTGGCGGAGGCAGGGATGAAGTGGGCTTTAGGCTCCTCGTCCCACCCCCCTGCCGCCGCGGCTATGACCAAATCTGGACCCAGGAAATAATCCCTAGGTCCGGTTCCGAAATGCGTGACAGAGGATAAAGGACTTATCTGGATCCGAAATGGCGCGAGATAATCCCTGGGTCCGGTTCCGAAAATGGGGAGCACAACAGGCTAGAGATAAAAACGAGGTTTCACATGCCCCAGTCCGGTTCCAAAATGCATGACAGAGGATAAAGGACTTACCTTGATCCGCAGCCCTTGGCAATCTCATCTTGCCGCGGTTGGATCCTTGTGCTTGCAGCCCTCGGCAACTCTGGCTTGCCAGGGTTGGGGCACCGGTCCATTTCCTTCTTTCCGAGTAGCTCAGCAGAAGTGCTCACGTGCCCTGCGAACCAAAGGAGGACAGAAAAGGAACAGATACACGCGCACTCGACCTCTAGGCTAGGGGTTAGTCGCTGCTAAGCACTATCAACCCTAACCAAGGAAGAGACTCGCCCTAGCATGCATCCTATAACTTGGGGCGCCAGCGCTTCATTTATTTATGCTCAGGGTCTGCGCCTGGCTTTGTACAAAGGGTCACATGCCTTGTCGTCAAAGCTTGTACAAAAGGTGGCTTGCCGGGAGGCCCGGCAAGCCGCGCCTTATGGGTAAAACTTGCGAAGATGCTCGATGTTCCAGGAGTTTCTCACTGGGACGGCATCTTCGGTCTCCAGGCGGACTGCGCTGGGCCTGGTGACTCGCATTACCCGATAAGGGCCTTCCCACTTTGGTGTCAACTTGTTGAAATTCTTGGCCGACTAAACACGCAGAAGAACAAGCTCACCTTCCTCAAGGCTTCGGGCATGAACCTTGCGGCTATGATAGCGGCACAAGGCTTGCTGGTAGCGTGCCGCTCTCACAGCCGCCCGAAGACGATCTTCCTCAAGGAGCGTCGCATCATCTTGGCGCAACGACTCTTGCTCAAGCTCATCATAAGCGAGCACTCGAGGTGACCCGTATATGAGTTCCTAGGGAGAACTGCTTCTGTCCCGTATACCAGGGCAAAAGGTGTCTGGCCGGTGGCTCGATTTGGCGGCATCCTGATCGACCAAAGAACCGCCAACAACTCATCAATCCAGCGCCTTCCACTCTTGTGCAGCTTGTCAAAGATCATCGTTCTCAGGCTTCGAAACACTTTAGCCTTTGCCCTCTCCGCTTGGCCATTGCTCCGTGGATGTGCCACGGAAGCAAAACAGACCTTGCTGCCGAGGTCTTGGATGTACTGCGTGAAGGTGTGGCTTGTGAACTGTGTGCCGTTGTCGGTGATGACTCTGTTTGGCACACCAAAATGGCAGACCAGTCCTTTGAAGAACTTGACGGCTGACTGAGCAGTCACCTTCCTCACAGCTTCCACTTCCGGCCACTTTGTGAACTTGTCGATTGCAACGTACAAGTACTCAAAGCCCCCGACAGCGCGGGGGAAAGGGCCCAGTATATCGAGCCCCCAGACCGAGAATGGCTAGGAGAGAGGGATTCTTTGAAGGGCTTGAGCCGGCTGATGAAGCTTCTTTGAATGGAACTGGCCCGCTTCACACTTGGTTACTAGTGCTGTCGCATCCTGGAGGGCGGTGGGCCAGAAGAAACCTTGCCGGAATGCCTTCCCTGCAAGGGCCCTTGACCCTATGTGGGAGCCACATATGCCTCCATGTATCTCCGCCAACAGCTCCAGTCCTTCCTCTCGGGGGATGCACTTGAGTTTCACACCGTTTGGCCTCCTCCGGTACAGGACGTCATCGACGAACTGTTACAGGGCGGACCGACGGGCTACTTTCTCTGCTTCTTCCTACTCCTCAGGAAGCTCCCCTGTTTGAAGGAAGTGGACTGTATGTTGCGCCCATGCCGGAGCCTGGGGCTCGACGACAAGGACCGAAGGCATTTCTTCTGCCATGAGAGCGGCTGTCTCTACGGCCAGGGCATGACGCCCTGTTGGAGCCAGTCGCTCTTGGGCACGCTCAGCGTCCGCGGCAGCACCCTTACCAGCGGCCCCAGGGGGCTCAGTAGGAAAGTACTTGTCAGGACCTAATTTCCTCTGCTTGTTCTGCCCCACTAATGGTTCGACAAATGGTTGAGTTAACCGGAGCAAAAAGGTACCTGGTTCCACAGGTAGCTTGAATGCGGCACGCTTTGATAGGTAATCGGCGATGTCATTCTCCGCTCGGGGGATGTGCTCCGCCTGGATACCGTCAAAGCGTTCCTCCAGCTTCCTCACCTCATCTACGTAGGCTTCCATCAATGGGCTCTAATAATCCTTGTTGACCTGCCTGACAACGAGCTGCGAGTCGCCCCTGACGATGAGCTTCTTAACCCTGAGGTCTGCCATGATCCTGAGACCGGCAAGCAATCCCTCGTACTCGGCGGTGTTGTTGGTGGACATCTCCCTGGGGAAGTGCATCTGGATCACGTACTTGAGGTTTTCTCCGGTGGGTGCGACAAGTAGCACACTGGCACCGGCGCCTTGCAGCGAGAAGGCCCCATCAAATACATGATCCAGTCGCGGTCTGCTTCCTTGCCGGGGAGAGTGGTCTCCTGGACTTCTTCGTCGGGCGTTGAGGTCCATTCTGCGATGAATTCCGCCAAGAATCTGCTCTGAATTGTCAAGGCACTTTCAAACTTCAAACCGAAACTTGATAGCTCCAAGGCCCATTCCACAATCCTTCTGGTTGCGTCCGGGTTGTGAAGTATCCGTTGCAACGGGAGGCGGGTGACGACAGTGATCTCGTGGGCCTGGAAGTAGTGATGCAGCTTCCTCGAGGCCATAAGGAGGCCAAAGAGCAATTTTTGCATGCCGGAATACCTCGACCTAGCCCCCTGCAAGAGGGAGCTGACAAAGTAAACCGGGTGCTGCATCATCTTCTTCTTTGGCACCACTTCACTCGACTGCGCGGGCATTGCCTTGGTGGCACCAGAGTCTGCCGGGGGCCGCGCCTTGTCAGCACCAGGCCCTGCCGGGGGAATCTTTGGCTTGCCATCCACTAGTTCTGTCGCCATTGTTGCATCCTCGTCGACCTCCCTCTGTGCCACCAGTGCGGTGCTGACCACTTGATTCGTCGCCGCCAGATACAGCAGCAATGGCTCTTGTGGTTTAGGCGCAACCAGTATCGGCGTGGAGGAAAGGTATTTCTTCAGATCCTGCAGTGCTGCCTCGGCTTCTGGTGTCCACTCTATTGGGCCTGCCTTCTTCAAGATTTTGAAGAAGGGAAGGGCGCGCTCGGCGGACTTGGAGATGAACCGGCTCATGGCGGCAACGCAGCCGGTGAGCCGATGCACATCCTTCATCCGCTTGGTCGCCTTGATCTGCTCAATAGCCTTGACCTTGTCTGGGTTTGCCTCGATCCCACTCTACGACACAAAGAATCCGAGAAGCTTGCCGGACGAAACAAAGAAGATGCACTTCTCAGGGTTCAGCTTGAGGTTGATCTTGCGCAGGTTAGCAAATGTATCTTCCAGATCTTGCACAAGAGTTAGCCCGTCCTTGGTTTTGATCACTATGTCATCCATGTAGGCCTCCATATTTCTATGGAGCTGAGGTTCAAAACCAATTTGGACTGCTCTTGCAAACATTGAGCCAGCACTCTTCAACCCGAAAGGCATCCGTAAAAAGCAATACGTACCACATGGGGTGATGAATGTCGTCTTCTCTTCATCCTCTCTTGTCATGAAGATTTGGCAGTAGCCTGAGTAGGCATCGAGGAATGATAACAGATCACACCCGGCCATGGAGTAAACAATCTGGTCGATGCGCGGCAACGAGAAGGGGTCCTTAGGGAAAGCCTTGTTAATATCTGTGTAATCAATACACAGCCTCCACTTCCCATTCGCCTTGCGCACCACTACTGGATTGGCCAACCACGTCGGGTGGAGCACCCCTCTCACCAAACCTGCCGCTTCCAACTTCCTGATCTCCTCTGTGATGAACTCCTGCCTTTCCAGAGCCTGCTTTCTGACCTTCTGCTTGACGGGCCGCGCGTGGGGGCAGATAGCTAGGTGGTGCTCAATCACCTCCCTGTGAACACCGGGGATGTCAGACGCTTGCCATGCAAACACGTCGACATTTGCCCACAGGAAGGTGACAAGCGCGCCTTCCTATTTGCTGTCGAGGGTGGAGCCTATGATGAAGGCCCCTCCCATGCCATCCTCCCTGACAGGCACCTTCTTGGTTTACGGCGGCTCGACTCTGGATCTCTTGCTCTTGTCAGTAGAGCTCTCTGGCACGTCCTCAACGGTAGCACAACACTCCAAGGAGGTGCGCTTGCCGGAGTGGGTGCGAGAGGTCTTGCCGGGCTCCTTTTTCCCTCCCGGGCCGTCAGCGGCAAGAGCAGGTGCCTTGACGGCAGCTGCTGCAACTGCTTCCCAGTAGAGTTGGTCGGCACAGATCAGCGCGTCCTTCTTGTCGGAGGGGACGGAGATGATGGTCAACGGCCCGGGCATCTTCAGCATGTTGTAGGCGTAGTGTGATGCCGCCATAAACTTGGCCAATGCCGGGCAGCCGAGGATCGCATTGTAGGGCAAGGGGATCTCGACCACGTCGAAGATGATCCTCTTCGTCCTGTAGTTCAACTCTCCTCCAAATGTCGTGGGCAGTGTGACCTTTCTCGTCGGCTGGCTCCTCCCCAGATTGACCCCTTGAAACGTGGCCATTTCCTCGAGGTCTCCATCAGGGATTTGCAACCTTTTGATCACGGCAGGCGAGATCAGGTTCAGGTCGGCCCCGCCATCAACCAACATCTTGTTCACCCTGAGGTTGTGTATTGTTGGCAAGACGAATAATGGCAAACACCCGGCCGCGGTAGTGCGGTCAGGGTGGTCCTCAGTGTCAAAGATGAGGGGCGTGCTGGACCACTTCAGCAGCTTTTGAGCATCGAACAACGGCTCTGCTGCTGTAATCTCACGCGCCCACTACTTGAGCCGGCGGTGAGAGGTATGCAGCAAGGCGCCGCCATCCACGCACATGGCCTCTGTATCCTTCTGGAACCCTTGCTCACCAGGCTCGTCTTCCTTGCTGTGACCGTCGTCTTCTTGTTTCTTGTCGCGGCCCCGGGCAGGCCTCTCTTGCTGGTTGTCCTTGTCGGGGCGGCCTCCTTGGCCGCCACGCTTCTTGTCGTATTCCTCAGCACCGTCCTGGTCCTTCTCCTTGTCCCGCCTTTCATACTCAGCCTTTTGCTTCTCAGCAAGCAGCTCAACTTGTCGGCAGTTCTGGAGGTCGTGGCCCTTGGTGCGGTGGATCTTGCAGTATTGCTTGCCGGAGCTTCCTGGATTGTCGGTAGCTGCCAGGGCCCGGCTGGCGGCGCACCCGGCAATCTCCTTGCCGGGGGCGTCTGCGTTGACCTTCTTGCCGGCACCGGTATTGTCAGATCCCTCAACGGCAAGCACGGCCTTGCCTTTGCATTTCGTGTTGCGACGCTGGCTCGTCTTCGTCGTGGTGGGGCGTCTTCATCAGTAGAGTCGGTTTCCATGCCAGCGTCTTTGCCGGGGTACTTCCTTCCCTCTTCTGCCCGGGCACACCTATCGGCAAGAACGTAGAGCTCGGCCACATCTTTAACCTTGGTCATCGCCAGCTCCTTGCGCATCTTGCGATTGCGTACATTCTGGTGGAACGTGCTAATCACAACGGCGGGATGAACGTCGGGGATGTTATACTGCACCCGGCTGAATCTCTGGATGTACTTGTGCAGGGTCTTCCCTTCCTTCTGGGAATGATATGCAGATCACTGGCCTGGCCATGATCTTGGTGGCCTCCTATGAAGGCGCCAACGAACTCATGGCACAGATCTGACCAGGAAGAAATGGAATCTGTCGGCAAGTGCATCAACCAAGACATCACATTGGGATTGAGCGCTAGCGGAAAATAGTTGGCAAGCGCCTTGTCGTCGCGAGCCCCAGCGGCCTGCATCGCGATGGTGTAGATGCTGAGGAACTCGGACGGATGGGTCTTGCCGGTGTACTTCTCGCTGATGTCGGGCTTGAACGTGCGGTGGGACGGCCACTGGAACTGCCTCAGCTCATGGGTAAAAGCCGGGCAGCCCACCTCGTAAGGTAGGCCACCGGGGCTCCCCGGTGCCGGGTGGTCCATAGTGGGTCCCGCCTGCTTGTCTAACTAGCGGCACGTTTCACGCCGGTGGTCGACGGTGGTTCGAGCGTCTTCGTGAGAACGCTCCCGAAGGACCTGGCGCTGGTCGCAGAGGGTCCGCGGGTCGGACGACACTATGGAGATGTTGTCACAAGCGTCGTTGCGACGGGCCGACGCCCGCAGCGGCCGGCGAGGAGGATAGTGCACCGTGGCCGCAGCTCCCCCAGTCCTCCCAGCGCCAGCATGTAGTGGCTCGGTGGAGCGCCAGCCCGAGGGCCCCGCTGGTCGCAGATCGTCTTTGTTTGCGACGGTGACAAGGCTCCAGATGGTGGCCCTCTGCTTATCAAGCTTCTCCGCAGCAGGAGGGAAGTCGAGGAGTAGCTGTACACGTGCCAAAGCTTCCGCTGGCATGGGCGGCGGTGACAGCTACGTGGATCGCGGCGCGCTTCGACTTCTAACTACATTAGAAGGAGCTCCGTCACGACCCAGCGGTTGCGCGCCATTTTCGCCAGCGCTTCGGCGAGCATGCTGAATCCCCTCATCTTGCCGATGACGCACAGGGATCTTCCCACGGCGGTGCCTAGGGTCACCATCATGGTGACGCTGCTCGGCGGCCACACCATGGGAAGAACGCGCGGTGGTCGCCGGTGTAGGTGTCCTGGAGGTCGCCGCGCCGCCCGGAGTCGGCACAATGACGCCCCTGGAGGGCCCCGCGCCGCCTGCAGGGGTCCCAACTCCGTCTTTGGATCCGGTAATGTGTAGCCGATCGTCTGGCACGCGAGTGACGCCGCTCGCCAGGCTCCGACTGCCTGGGCGATGCTGGTGCTCACGGGCCACGGCCCGGGTCCTGTCTGCGACTGGTCCGCTGCTCGTCCGCACCAGCACGGGTCGTTCGGCTCCCAACGAATCGACCGCTGTGGCCGTCTTCTTCTTAGGGGCCATGGTGACGAAGAACTGCTAGGCTAACTACTAGACCAGATTCTCACAATTGCGCCCCCTACCTGGCGCACCAAGGATGTCGATGTGGAACGACACCTATGGGATCACAAGAATCCCTACTACGGTTGCCGAGGCGCAGGGTTGCGAGGAGAGCAGGGCTAGTAGACAGCACAAAGATCGTTTACCCAGGTTTGGGCCGCGAGGATGCGTAAAACCCTAGTCCTGCTTTGGTGGGTGTATTTCTGAGAGTTCTTGAGCTCTCGAACTAGCTGTGGTCAGCGTGTGGTTCCAAAGAGCCAAATCCCTCTCCTCGTTGCCTCGGCCCTCCTTTTATAGGAAAATGGGGTTGCCACAGTGGCACACAGGAGGTGGAAAGGTCTGAGTGGCACAAGGTTATCCCTCGTATTACAGGACAAGGTGCATTTAATGCATCGCTTAGGTGTCCTCTTACTTTATCGGGGACGGGGGTGAGGCCCGTCCCATCCGTCGCCGCTCCTCCTCGCTTCGACACGCGCCTCGACCGGGGATGTGTGCGGTGTCATGTAGGCAGGCAGGCAACTGAGTTGGCGCGGTGGTGGAGCCTTCACGAAGATCTGCATGCCACCAAATAGACAGTTGATGAGTTGGCCTGGGAGCTGCATGTTGCCACGCAGGTGCCCGCCCAGCTGGTTGGGATGGCAGCTGCATGTGAACGGCGGTAGAAGCTTGGTTGATGTGGGCTTGGCGGTGGCCTTGCCGGCGTCTTTGGTGAGGGCCTTGCCGGGTGGCCCGGCAAGGGTCTCGCTGTGGCGTGTTGTCGTCCCCGGCAAGGATCGTGTCGGGGGTCTGGTGGCCTTCCTTGGTAAGGATCTTGCCGAGAATCGTCGTCTTATGATCTGATATTGAATATGTCTTCACAAAGATCTATATGCCACCACAGGGGTGCCATCCCGAGTCCTGGCTCCATGCTGATGATGGCACTGGGGGCCGTGGGCTCAAGGGGGGCTCGCTCTGTTGGTGCGGGGCAAGCTGTCCCGGCAAGAGTCTTGTCGGGGCTGCTAAGGCCACCCGGCAAGGGTCTTGCCGGGGGAACTTGCTTCTTCCCTCTGCTCTTTGTGGTCTTGGCCTTGGCGTTGCTTTGATTGTCTTGGGCTATGATCTTAACTTGGCTCACCTCCCTCATTCTGCTTGGTGTGACCATGGGCGCGGCTCTGACTGCCCGTGCATAGGAAAAGGGGTACAAAGATGTGCCCCTATTTTTGTACACTGACAGGCTTGCCTTCCACGCCAAGTAGAGTCCAATCCGGACACGGTGCAGCCTTCGGCCTTCATATCTTCACAACCCATCAGTCCGACCCATAGATAACAGGTCGGACGCCTGAGGACCCCTTAGTCCAAGACTCCCTCAACGACAACTAGCTCCGTCGGGCCAGGCGAGGTAGCTGAAGCACAAAGCGGCCTCACTCGTATCCAAAGGGCTTGACGGGCCACCCAGCCAGGTAGTATGCCAGAGAACGGCTCCTCGGAAGCCATCGGAAGAGTGGAGAAAATGGTGAAGGAGGAGATGGGGGAGCGGCAGAGGGGTGCGATTCTTGCCCGCTGTCTGACCTCATTTAAATAGAGGGCGGACGATAGGAGCTTGGCGGCATTTGGCCTCGTTCAAACTAACGGCAGATGGGAGGAGCTCGGCCGGCGTTGCGTTTAATTCCGTCCCACTCATGAACGGACGTGTGGCCAGAGTAGGTTTCTCAGTTTGCATGCGGGTTTAACGGAGGCGTTTGATGGAGGCGAGGAGGCGTGTTCAGCTGGACGTGCAGCGGGCGGCGCAGTACTATTCGATTTGATAGCTACTAGTAAACCGGGATAGTTCCCAATACAACTTTAATGCAGACGAGGGAGAGGGTAGCGGTTCTCGAAATGTTAAACGACCAATGATGCATCCTCCTTCAATTAGCATGTTGAATGCATGAGGGAAGTAATGGGAGGAGGGCGGGGGAAAGAGGCAGCACGATGTGAATGCAACGCAGTTTGCACTCATATAAAGGCGCCCCTCCATTCCAATCAATCTACCACATCGTATGCACCTAAGCACCAACACTAAGAGCAAAAGTCCTCACTCCAGACCCATGGTGGCGATGTGCGCGAGCGGCCAGCGGCTGTGCCAGATGGTCCACGATGTCGGCCTGCGGCATGGCACCGTGGATCGTCTCTAGACGGTGTTGGCGACGGGCTGGTTCATGGCCATCGTCGAGGCCAGGTACGACTCTCAGTTGGACCAGATGATCGTTGCCACCATCAACAAGTTCACCATCGTCAAGAAGCTCGTGAACGACATCGGCGTACTCCTCCAGCCCACGCACCCAGGCACCTCATTGCTTGCCACCCTAATCAGCCTCCATGGCGAGAACCTCTTTCAAGCACTTGTGGCCCTGTGAATGCCCACCAACACAACAAAGAATGTCCAGCTGGAGGCCGCGCTCGCCGAGAGGCGCCCCGCCGTGCAAGAATTCATCAACCCACACATCCATGTGTACGAGGAAGTCATGTACATAGGTATCTACAAGGACGGTGAATACGCTACGACGTTGGCCTTCATTAACCGGCTGGAAGCATTGGACGCCTTTGTTGAGAAGCAGCTTGACCTCGCCACAAAAGCCGCCGCTCCTAAGCTGCTAGTCGGTGGCCTGGCACACTAAGCCGAGGAGGAGGAGGTCGTCGTTTATGGATGCATCTTTCTTCTTGCCTCCTATAACCACCACTATGATCATTTTATCGTGGCCTTAATTCTTATTTTACTGTTGCAATCTCGTTCTAGTCAATACAGACATGTGTGATCCCTTTGCTCACATTTGGAGGCAATTATATGCATCACTGTAACTAGTACTCCATCTGTCAATTTATAAGTTGTGCTTACCTTTTCCATCAACTTCGTGCAACGCACGGACATCTTGCTAGTATCACTACAACATATCGGACTGCATGTGACGAAACTGACGGTGCGCCAACCTAGCTACTACCCTGCTTATCTGGCGGAAAAAGGCCCGCCCTAGCGTTTCCAATTGTTATTTCTATCTATCAATCGTGCCAAGGAGCAGAACCAAATGTTACAATTTATACATGTTTCTCTACTCCTATAAAAGACTCGGTTGGTGATGTTGGTGTGTCTGCCATTTGTCATTTTTGACCATTAGATCTGCATCTAATGGTTGTGAGGTAAGTTGTGGCATTTTTGCAACAATAACCCACTTTTATGCTCCAATTTGCAGAAAACCCCTTATTATCTTGAAAGCAACCACATCCCTCCCTCACCTCATAAAAACAGCCTAAGAAATATATTTTGAGTGAAAAGTAATATATTTTTAGTGGTATATATGTATATCAAAACAAGAGTGTTTTCTTTCAAGTTTGTGAACAAGTACTATTCTACTTTGGATCCATCGCAACGCACGGGCACATTGCTAGTAAAGGAAAAGGCATGTCGTGTTCATGTCGCACCCCCACACGCTTGGGAATTGGACTACTCCACGGCCCGTCCGACACGCCACATAGCTAGGGAAGACGTGTTGCCTAGCACTTTCACTTTCATGTGGGACCGCAATTGAGCAAACCAACTATCGGCAAACCGCACCCCACCCGTCGCGTTGGAAAACAGAAATGAGGAGGGGAAGATCTAGCTATAGCATGGAAGCCAAGAAATTTGGTGTCAGATGGGACTCATTGATAGAGTTGGAGCACTCCGTACTACTACTCCTACTACGAAGTTTGTACTATAACTAATACCACTATACAACTAGGTACGTGCACGACACAACATATGGAACAAAAAATGGGAAGATCTTGTTTTGGGTGATTTATCTTCTTTTCAGTTAACGTAGTATGAATAATATGATGTGGGGACACCCATGAAGCATATGTGGCTTGGTTGCATGGCTACGAAAGGCTAGAGAAAAATAAATAGATAATGTGTTTAGAGTGCACTCCACTAAATAGATACTTTGGATCCATTGCAATGCATGGGCCGGCACATTGGTAGTAGTAAGAAAAAAATTCCGAGTTTGGAACAAGTTCGTACTGCGGGAGCACCACAAGGCCTGGCGTAGGAGTTACATTTCCCTCTTGGGGCCCACGAGACCGAGATTCAGCGGCTTAGTGCACTGGCCTTAATAAATGACATGTGGACCCTAAACTCAGCTGGCCCACATGTCATTCTCATGAAAGCAAAGCGGCGGTGGGACCGAGAGGGGTGAGGTGCAGGTTGGCGGATGTCTGATGTCATGGGTTTGAGCAGCGTCGGACAAGGCTTGCTTGCTCCCCTCCCATGCTCTAATCCGTACTCCCGCACCACTAATTTTCATCCAATGGTTATAATATATTTCCTCGGGTGGGTCATCTATAGCCTCAAAGAAAGGTAAACAAAAGGCTATATTTCCAGGAAATAATTTCCGGCATGAATCTGTACATGCATGCAACACCCTTTCCTTTCCTGCTCGCCCTCCTCTGGATCATCAGCTGCATTGAAAATGTGGGTGCAAACGCCAGAGCGTCGTAACAGGTGCCTGCATAATCCATGTAGCATGCTGCGGCGCCAGTGAGTACCACCTGCTTCACGCCAACATCAGCATCTGGGCCATGCACATGCAGCTGCTCCCATAGTATTTTACCCGCATGTTCGACTGCAGTACCACACCGATCTTGGATGAGACCTTGGAGCTTGTGGCCAAGAAAAGTCTCTACTTGTCTGACGCGTGTCGAGGTGCTTGTCTGTTGTGACGTGTCACAAGAAGTTTACTAGCTCGTGCTCCGGATGAGCGGCAGGGTGCTGCTCCCGATCGTCGGTGGTGCGATGGCAACGACGGTCGAGTGGGAGCTCGGGCGGGAGCGAGTGATCTACCCGGGGCACATAGCTCGACTTGGGCTCGTGATTCCGATCGCTTGCACCGTCCCAAGGATGTACCACTCAGTGACGAGGCTAGAATGCTGGATACTGCTACCTCTTGAGCTTGTGTTGGTTTTTCCCTTGAAGAGGAAAGGGTGATGCAGCAAAGTAGAGTAAGTATGTCCCTCAGTTTTGAGAACGAAGATATCAATCTAGTAGGAGACAACGCGAGAAGCCACCGAATACCTGCACAAACAAACACCAACTTGCACACAACGCGATAAAGGGTTTGTCAATCCCTTCACGGTTATTTGCAAAGTGAGATCTGATAGAGATGGATAAACGGTAAAGTAATACTTTTTGTATTTTTGGTTTACGGAACGGAAAGTAAAAGATTGCAAAGAAAGTAAATCAGAAACTAAAATTATAGAGCGGAAACTTATATGAGGGAAAATAGACCTAGGAGCCATAGGTTTCACTAGAGGCTTCTCTCAAGATAGAAATTATTACGATGGGTGAACAAATTATTGCCGAGCAATTGATAGAAAAGCGCAAAGTTATGACGATATCTAAGGCAATGATCATGAATATAGGCATCACGTCTATGTCAAGTAGACCGAAACGATTCTGCATTTAATAATATTACTCCACACATCGACCGACTCCTACCTGCATCTAGAGTATTAACTTCATAACAATAGAGTAATGCATTAAGTAAGATGACATGATGTAGCGGGCTTAACTAAAGAAATATGATGAAAACCCCATCTTGTTATCCTCGATAGCAACAATACAATATGTGTCGGTTCCCCTTCTGTCACTAGGATCGAGCACCGCAAGATTGAACCCAAAGCTGAACACTTCTCCCATTGCATGAATAACCAATCTAGTTGGCCAAACCAAATCGATAGTTCGAAGAGACTTGCAAAGATATCAAATCATACATATAAGAATTCAGAGGAGATTCAAATAATATTCATAGATAAGCTGATCATAAATCCATAATTCACTGGATCTCGGCAAACACACTGCAAAAGAGTATTACATCAAATAGATCTCTAAGAACATCGAGGAGAACATGGAATTGAGAATCAAAGAGAGAAGAAGCCATCTAGCTACTAGCTATGGACATGTAGGTCTGTGGTAAACTACTCATGCTTGATCGGAGAGGCAATGGTGTTGATGTAGAAGCCCCCCGTGATCGAATCCCCCCCTGGCAGGATGTCGGAAATGGTCCCTAGATGGGATCTCACGGGTACAGAAGGTTGTGGCGGTGGAAAAGTGGTTTCGTGGCTCTCCTAGAAGTTCTCAGGGTATATGAGAATAAATAGGAGGAAGATATAGGTCAGGGGGTCACCAAGGGGCCCAAAAGGTTGGGGGTGCCCCCTCCACCCTTGTGGCCGCCTTGTGGCTCTTCTGACTTGCACTCCAAGTCGGATGTCTTCTGGTCCAAGAAAAACCATCGCGAAAGTTTTATTCTGTTTGGACTCCGTTTGGTATTCCTTTTCTGCGAAACTCTAAAACAAGGAAAAAACAAAAACTGGCACTAGGCTCTAGGTTAATAGGGTAGTCCCAAAAATCATATAAAATAGCATATTAATGCATATAAAACATCCAAAGCAGATAATATCATAGCATGGAACAATAAAAAATTATAGATATGCTGGAGATGTATCAAGCATCCCCAAGCTTAATTCCTGCTCGTCCTCGAGTAGGTAAATGATAAAAACAGAATTTTTGATGTGGAATGCTACCTAACATATTTATCCATGTAATTCTCTTTATTGTGGCATGAATGTTCAGATCCGTAAGATTCAAATAAAAACTTTAATATTGACATAAAAGAGATAATACTTCAAGCATACTAACAAATAATTATGTCTTCTCAAAATAACATGGCCAAAAAAGCATATCCCTACAAAATCATATAGTCTAGCTATGCTCCATCTTCATCACACAAAATATTCAAATCATGCACAACCCCGTTGACAAGCCAAGCAATTGTTTCATACTTTTGATGTTCTCATACCTTTTCAACTTTCACGCAATACATGAGCGTGAGCCATGGACATAGAACTATAGGTGGAATAGACGGTGGTTGTGGAGAAGACAAAAAGAAGGAGATAGTCACACATCAACTAGGCGTATCAACAGGCTATGGTGATGCCCATTAATGGATATCAATTTGAGTGAGTAGGGATTGCCATGCAACGGATGCATTAGAGCTATAAGTTTATGAAAGCTCAAAAAGAAAACGAAGTGGGTGTGCATCCAACTTGCTTTATCATGAAGACCTAGGGCGTTTTGAGGAAGCCCATCGTTGGAATATACAAGCCAAGTTCTATAATGAAAAATTCTCACTAGTATATGAAAGTGATATCATAGGAGACTCTCTATCATGAAGACCATGGTGCTACTTTGAAGCACAAGTGTGGCAGAAAGGATAGTAACATTGTCCCGTCTCTATTTTTCTCTTGTTTTTTTTTATTTTTTGGGGGCCTTCTCCTTTTTTTATTTGGCCTTTCTCTTTTTTTCCTCACATGGGACAATGCTCTAATAATGAAGATCATCACACTTTTATTTAGTTACAACTCAAACATTAGAACTTGATACTAGAACAAAAATATGACTCTATGTGAATGCCTCCGGCGGTGTATCGGGATGTGCAATGAGTCAAGAGCTACATGTATAAAAAATGATGAACGGTGGCTTTGCGACAAATACAATGTCAACTACATGATCATGCAAAGCAATATGACAATGATGGAATGTGTCATAATAAACGGAACGGTGGAAAGTTGCATGGCAATATATCTCAGAATGGCTACGGAAATGCCATAATAGGTAGGTATGGTGGCTGTTTTGAGGAAGGATATGTGGTGGGTTTACGGTACTGGCGAAAGTTGCGCGGTACTAGAGAGGCTAGCAATGGCGGAAAGGTGAGAGTGCATATAATTCATGGACTCAACATTAGTCATAAAGAACTCACATACTTATTGCAAAAATCTATTAGTCACTGAAACAAAGTAGTACGTGCATGCTCCTAGGGGGATAGATTTGTAGGAAAAGACCATCGCTCGTCCATGACCGCCACTCACAAGGAAGACAATCAAAAAACATCTCATGCTCCAACTTCGTTACATAACGGTTCACCATACATGCATGCTACAAGACTCACAAACCTTAACACAAGTATTTCTCAAATTCACAACTACTTACTAGCATGAATCCAATATCACCATCTTCATATCTCAAAACAATCATAAGGAATCAAACTTCTCATAATATTCAATGCACTCTATATGAAAGTTTTTATTATATCCCTCTTGCACTACTGGAATCAGGATCTTTGTCGTCAGCCAGTTCTTTGTTATCTGCTAGCTAGCGGCAAAGGAGGTCTTTGCCATCAGCGTGCAGAAAGCTGACGACAAAGAGCGTGTTCTCTGTAAGCCATCTCTTTGTCGTCGGCTAGCTGACGACATAGAAGCTTTATCGTCTTCTAGTAGACGGCAAACAGGGAGGGTGGCCCACTAGTGAGAACCACCTAACGGCCACTTCCTTTGTCGTCTGCTAGCACATTGTCGGCGTTCTGGGAACGGGGGTCCCCAGACTTGCCTGCCTGCGGCCTGCGGCATGGCTCAAGGGGGGGCCCCGCACGGCCCATCTTCACCAGCACAAACCCAAGACCCTCGCGAGGGGCCAAGCCTCGCGGGGCGGACGACATGGAGCTTCCTCAGGCACGGCCTCATCAGGCTGGCTCACGAGGAGGCGGAGAGATCAAGGCGGGGTACCTCACGAGGTGCCCGTGACGCAAGCCACGACTTAGGGCGCCAGGCGGGCGCCAGCCCGCGCAGCGTCCTCCTTTTCCCTTTGGTGCAAAGGGGGCAAGCGCAGCCGCGGAGTACCGAGGCATCAGGCAAAGGTTGCCGTTTCGGTGCAACGAGACCAAGACCGGGAGGACTACGAGACGGAGGTCACCGTGGAGCCCAAGACGGCGTCATCATCAGAGCTTTGCGCAGGCGAAGACTACTTTTGTCAGGATAGTTGATACTTGTTGTCCCCCTTCAAATTAGCCCGCCATTTTGTCTCCCTTCCCGCGTAGCAAGGGGGTCGGCTCAGTCTCCTCCAAGGGCTCGACAAGTAGAGAGGTGGTAAAGAGAGAGAGAGAGAGAGAGATAGAGAAAGGAGGCTGAACTTCTCCCAGCAGTTCATCGCCCCAGCCAAGAACAGACCCTCGCGAGGCTGTTCTTCCTTGTACTGTCCATTATCATCAGCCCAAGAGGCAATCCACCACACCACACACTGGAGTAGGGTATTACACCACAACAGTGGCCCGAACCAGTATAAACCCTGTGTCCCTCGTGTTGTTCTTTTCGTAGCTTTGATCCTAGCGTGGCGGAGGGGTGCAGGGAGGTAGGAGGCGAAATCTCCGCGCGCACCCCAGTGTTCGAACCTCAAGGGTCTGCCCGAACCCGAAATCTGACACACACGACGAAGCTTCTTTGTCGTCCGCTAGCAGACGGCAAAGAGAATAGCTAACCTAATGGCTGTTTCCCCCCAGCCCCACCCCACTAGCTACACTCTTTGTCGTCTGCTAGCAAACGGCAAAGAAATTAAACCTAACTAAAAAACGATTGGCCCCGCGCCCCACCCCACTCTCTCTCTCCCTCACCTCACCCGCGCCATCCCGACGCCCCCGACCCCCACCGGCCCGCGTCCCTGACACCGTCGACCCCCCGCGGCTCCGACGCCATCACCACCCGTGCCACCCTGACGCCCTTGCCGCCTGCGCCCCCCCGGCGCCCCGCCGCCCTCGTCGGCCCGTTGCCCCGCCGCCTCGACAACCAGGCGCCCCACTGTCCCAACTCCCTAGCCGCCCCGACACCCCGGTGCCCCGCCGACCCACTCCGGTGAGCTCCCACCCCCTTGTTTTTTTCTTTTTTTCTACTGCTAGTAATTAGGTTAGTTAGTATTGTTAGTTTGTTTTTTCTACCGCTACTAATTAGGTTAGTTAGTACTATTAGTTAGGTTAGTTTGATTTTCTAGGTTAGTTTGATTTTCTAGTTCAGTTATCTTTAGACTAGGTTAGTTAGGTTAGTTTCTAGGTTAGTTAGGTTTTTTATGGATTTGACCCATTTTTTGAATATGACCATGTGTTGAAACTCTTATATATGGACAATATATGTCCAGTGAGCTTCCCTAATTTTTCTCAAATATTTTTGAAACACTAAAATAATTTTAACCTGTTAAAGACCATTTCTGGCCTTAAGAAAAAGCCTTTAATTAGTTAGTTAGCTATTTTTAGGTTAATTACTTAGTTAGTTAGTTAATTAGTTAGTTAATTATTTAGGTGTTGTTTTCACGCACCAATTTCTTTATTATGTTTATGTTGTACTAATTTTGTTTACTCTTTGTCATTGCAGGTGTTGACAGATGGTAGGCGCGGGTCGAGAGCGCTCCGAGCCTCCTTCTTCCTTGGTGTGTGCTGGGAGGGGTGATGTTATTCCACCCCAGCACCTTCGGAGAGCACTGGTAGACAGCATGCAGACACCGGCGGGCGCTTCTTCTTCGGCCGGTAGAGGCCGGGGGAAGAGGAAGAGGGGTGCAGCTAGAGGTGGACGTGGCGGTGGAAGAGGTAGGAAGGCTATTGCGCCTTCGTTGCCACCACCCCTAGCTGATTCTCCAGACCACCGGAGTGCTCCATCTCAGGTGGACCCGTCACACTTGGACCCATCTCGAACTCCGGTCCATGAGCCTCGGATCCAAGAGCCATCATCCCAGGAGGCTCGGGTCCCAGAGTCTTCGTCCCTGGAGACTCGGGTCCGAGAGTCTTCGTCCCTGGAGACTCGGGTCCTAGAGTCTTCATCCCTGGACACTCGGGTACCAGAGTCTTCACCAACATGACTCCGGAGACTAGTGGCCATGCTGATGGCCAGGAGACCTGGTCTGATGATAGTTTTAGCGAGGGCGAGCTGGTTGAGCAGGGCAAGAAGGTCTACCAGCATGGTGGTACGAAGGTCCCGGCTGTGCCGGCGACCCGTGATCAGAGGTGGTTGATTCAGCTTAAAGGGGAGAAGTAAGTGCATTTACTCTTCTTTAACCTTTGTCCTTCATGTTTCTTCAAATTAATATCTAATGTTTTGGCCTTGTCATACTGCAAGGGTTGGATACACGCCGATGGTGTCCACAGGCCCAACCAGGTCCTTGGTGTGCTTTGCCGGCACCACTTCCCGGGGTGGGTCACGTTGCCCGGTGAGGGTTAGGTTCCACAGCTAGCACTGAGTTGGGAGCTGTACGTGGCTGCCCAGGTCGAGGTGTCTTGTGCGAGACGGTGGCCGACATTGTGAGGCAGTGGTTTTGGGTAATTTGTCCTTTACAGAATTAAAAATTAACATTACCTAGTGATTGTACTAATCAGTGTTGTCTTGTTCAATTGCAGATGTTCTACAGGTGTTTTGAGGAACACGAGGCAGATGCGGCTAGGGTTCTTGAAGCCGAGTGCAAGCGCCTACTTCAGAACTCACGGCACGAGGCTAGGGTGCAAGCTTTTCGAGACTACTATGCCTTGACTAACATTTGGATGACCAAGAATAAGTGTCGCGGTAAGTATTTTAGTAAGGAGAAGTACATGAAGGTATTTACCTATTCTTAATGCCTTGTACTTAGTTTCCTTAATTTGATTCGTAGGCGTAGCGCTAAAATTTCTCTTTACTAATGTTAGGTGCCCCCGAGATGGTGTGCAGATATGATGGACTATTGGGAGGCGTTGGTGGATGAGTGGTTCTCTCCCCAATGGCTAGCCGAACACAACAAGGCCACAGATAAGCATGCCAAAATGCGAGGTGTGCCACACCATCAAGGGAGCTCCAACCTGTTTGAGTACAGGGATCACTGGGTATGTGGTTTGAGCCCTTAATGATTCATGCAATTTCATTCTTCATGCTAGCTTTAGCCCTTAACTAATATGTTGTTCCTCTCTTTTAGGCAAAACATAACAAGAAGGACGTCCCCCCGCTGTACGACCTCTATGCCATCACCCATACTACCCCGTTCAAGAAGGCCAAGGCATTCTCTGAGTCTGACCACGATCATCCAGAGAGCTTCACCAACATCTCCTCCCACAACAAGCTCGTGAGGTACAGAGACTTTGGGAAGGTGATGAAAGGGGATGACTTCAACCCAAGCTAGAGTGCTTTTGATCTAGAGCCGTGATGCTAACTGGTGAAGGGAGGAAACATGGCTCGGCAGCCATTGGGGATGGATTGATATGATGTACTAGAACTCTCCGGGAGATCATGAAGCGCCAGACGAGCTCTCTTCCTGAGATGAGTCCTCTTCCACGGCCAATGGAGCTCGCCATCGAGGCTAGGGCCTAGGAGCTTCTGGCGGAGGCAAACAGGCAGGCGGCGCAGATGGAGAAGGAGTTGGAGGAGAGGACAACTAGGATGCTGGAGGAGGAGAGGAACTGGAACGACGCGGGTCACCGGGCTCTATACGATCTCCTCGTGGTAAGTTTCTCCGGCATATTAGCCGAATCATGCATGTAATGTTCGTTTCAGTACTAACTAATATGACTGACTCGTGAAAACAAAATGTGTAGTCCATGTGCGAGAAAAACGGTCAGACACTACAAAAAAAATACACTTCCGTGATGATACGTGTTTGTCACAGTAGGTCGCGTTTTTTGTCATGCATGTACATCCATGATGATTTTATGACAGAATCAAGATAGTCATACATGTGTTGTCGTAGAAGTGTTCCATGAAATTACCAAAATTATCATCACAGAAGTGTCCACTTCCATGACGATAAATCGCTTGTCACAGAAGTGCTTTCGTTAAGGGTGACCGACACATGGCATCCACCGTAACGGAACGCCGTTAAGCTATCAGGTCGGGTTTTGGATCCGATAACCCGTTAACAGCCCCAACCAATGGGGATTTTCCACGTGTAAAATCATCATTGGCTGGAGGAAACACGTGTCGGCTCATCGTTGGGACAGATGTCATCCACTCATTGGACGGAAGGCGCCTATGATACGTCAGCACATGGCACGGCCCAACAGAGGCCCATTCCTGTGAAAAGGCCGGCCCGTTTGACTTGGTCAAAAGGTGGCGGGCCGGCCCATGGAAAGCCTGTCAACGGCCTGTTCGCATGTAGCCCATTTATAGCCCGCTAACCCAAAGCCCGTTACGCCCTATCCGAATTAGGCCCAGTAGCGTCATCTGGGCCATCCAATATGATTCCAGCCCGTTTTCACTTCTGGCGCATGTATGGCCCATGACGTTTTTCGGCCCACATGAGGCCCTATGTAACTCTTGGACTATTAACGGCCCGTGGTGAAACTGGCCCATAATGAACAGTGTATCACTTTATACCCATTAACGGCTCGTTATTCCGTTGGGCCATTTTGAGCCCATGTTATCTTTCAGCCTTCTCAGAGCCCGTTTATTCTTGGGCTCATTTCCAGCATTCGTTTACTAATGGCCTATACTGTCATTTTCTGCTTGTGGGCCAAATTCAGCCCATGGTTACAGTTGGCCCGTTTGTGGTCCGTTAATACATCGGGCCATTTTCATAGCGTCATCAAATACGGCCTATTAACCATGGCCCATTATGGTCGGCCCATGAACGGACGATTCCAACTCTAGCCCGTTTACGGCCATAATGCGGTCTGTTTGGCCCATGTTTGGCCAATCGATCATACGGCCCGTATAAGGCCCATTGATGATACGGCCCGCAGAAGGCCCATTGATGATACGGCCCGCAGAAGTCCCATTGTTTCTACAGCCCGTAGAAGGCCCATTGTTTCTACGGCCCGTATAAGGCCCACTATTTCTACGGTCAGTAGGAGGCCCAGTGTCACTACAGTAAATATTAGCCCATGGTTATTGTGGCCTAGTTTTAAAAAATAGGTTATTGCAGCCACTAGCTAACCGCGGAAAAAGAACTGCAATGACTACAAGCAAACAAATAAACAAGACAACAAGGAAATAAATAAGCAAGTGACTAACGCTAGGCTATCACGGCTATTACACATATTACATCCACTGGGCATCAAAGTTCGCCACCAGTGCAAATATAGGGAACAAAGTAGCATATCATATACACTGGTTGTCAAAGTTGGCGACCAGCGCAAATAAACGCCACATCAAAACAAATCTAGAACTGAAACCACTTCAGAAGATCTCAAGAAACAATATCTTGGTACCCATAATGCTGGCAAGCTGCTTAGCAAGCTTATTAACTTTCTCTTGTTTGGCGCTTAAATCCTCCAGCACTTGTTGTTGCACCAGAAAATATGCATCTGAATTCTGTAGGGACTTCCTCAGTCCATCAGCTTCCTATCGCAGCACATCTAATGGATGTCTTTCAACTTGAAGTTGAGACTCAAGAAGACAAACTGATTCAGGCAACGAGTTCGAAGAGCTTGTGCCAGCAGTAGTGGCCAGTAACTTGAACACTACATCAAGACAGGACTTTTGGGTTCCCTCACTGTCGTCAAGATAGTTTTTATCAGCTTTCTTGGAGACTAACAGGGATGTCTCACTATCTTGAACCTTATCTGCATTACTTCCTTTACCATTGGATAACGCGGTACTGTTCTCCAATATTTTGTCCGCATTCTAAAAGAGAAACAAGCACACACATCACATGTTTACCATGTTGTATATGAAACTCATTTTGGTAAACGAGTTCAGTAGTAAAGTGGATAGGATAACAACATGAAACAAACATATATCTATGTACCATGGTCACTCTATGGTCTATATCATTCTAGTTTTTGTTGCCAAATCAAGATAGAGACACAGTTCAAACAATATTTGTTCAAGAGAAAGCAGAATAGACAGAATATAAGTGTGGGTAACTATAGAGCAATAACAACACTTGTAATGTGCATGACATGAGAACATAACTGTTTATTCAATTGAAACTGAAATCAACATAGAGCAGGTTACAACAGAAAACCAGTTAAAGAAACAGGTTTAAAACATACCTGTTGCGCCATTGGAGTTTCAATTCCATCCTTCAAATTTGAAAATAGTTGGCATGAGTAAATACAGTAATGCAAGAGCAAAGGAGTATGAACCATAGCTACAGAACCGGACCTGAGAACAAATCTTCTTCTCCTTTAAGCGTTGAGTTGGGATTCGGAATGGTGGCCCTCGTGCTTTGGGCACTGCAGTTCCCTTACTAACTGCTCGTGTTTGGGTGCTCTGTGGTGGAGACGGTGCTGTGTCAACTGGAACTGGGTTACTATCTGCTGGGGTTGGGGTTAGAAGGGGTGTAGCTGGTTCTCTGTCCAACTGGGTAGGGGTACAATCTGCGAGAGTCTGGGTTATGTGTGGTGGATCTGGTCCTTGGGCAAGTACAACCGTAGTTCTATCTGCATCAACTGGTAGCACTATGTTTTCTGAAGACCGTGTTGTTACTCCCTTAGATACTGCCATCATGCTCTCCAATTCAAACGGCTGATAAACAAGAAAAGTAATTGAAAGTATAGATATTGTATGATAGACAAGTGCAATGGATAGTGGGGAATAAAAGAGGGCATGAAATAATTCATATTTATGTTGTCTAACCAAACAGGATAGCATGACACAATTTCACATATATGATGGCTAACTAAACAGGATAGCATGACACAATTTCACATTATGATGGCTAACTAAAAAAGATGGAAAGACATAGTTCAAAATATGAGACTATGTAAACAAGATGACATGACATAACTATATAATGTGTTTATTAAATAGGTGGGCATGCCATAATTCACATACATTCACGGATAGAATGCCATAACTCAAAATATGATGATTGTAAACACTAAACAGGATGAGATGATATAACTATATGATGTCTTTATTAAATGGGTTGCCATGCCATAATTGAGATAGATGATGTGTATGTACTATGTAAACATGATGGCATGATATAATTCAAATATATGATTTATATAGTAAGCAAGTAAGCAAATGGCAATCCATATATGATGTAAAAACTACGCAATGCAAGACAACATGCATGCCATTGGTAATATAACCCTGCCAAGTTTGAGCATAGACCTCAGGGGGGAAATAGGACTGGTCATCAGTCTCTGAATGCTCCTCTGAGGAGCTCTCTATAACTAGCAAGATGTCTACTTCAGCAGGTAGCATTGTCTGCTCTGGATACCTTGTTTTCACTCTAGATACTTCCATCACCGCTTCAAATGGCTGATGCACAGGAAGAGTAGTTGAATATACAAACGTTGTCGACAAATGGAACACGTAATACAAAAAAATGATAGAATGATATAATTCACATACATGATGATTGGCTAAACAGCATGGAATTGCATAATTCACATATATAATGCCTTTGCAACAAGATAGCATTGTATAATTCACATATATAATGTCTTGCAACAAGATGGCAATGCATAATTCACATATATGGTAATTAGACACTGAACAAGTGGCATTCACACAAAGCATGTCTAAACTAATCAAATGACATAGCAATGCGAGACACCATACGCACGATATGAGCAACATAACCCTGCCAAGTTAGAGCATACACCTCGGGGGGGGGGGAATAGGACTGGTCCTCTGTCTCTGAATCCTCCTCTGAGGAGCTATCCATAACCAGCGAGATATGTGCTTCGTCAGATAGCATAGTCTGCTTTGAAGACCTTGTTTTCACTCCAGAATTTGCCATCACCGTGTCAAATGGCTGATGCACACGAAGAGCAGTTGAATGTACTAACATTGTTGACAAATGTAATATGTAACGAAAAAAAGGATGGCCTGATATAATTTACATATAAGATGACTGGCTAAGCAGGATGGCATTGCAAAATTCACATATATGATGCGTGGCTAAACAAGATGGCGTTGCATAATTCACATAAACGATGAATAAATTAAACAGATGGCATTCGTACAAAGGATGTCTAAACTAAGAAGATGACATATTTGATGTATAAAGTAAGCAATACAAGACACCATATGCATGATATAACCAACATCAGCATGCCAAGTTAGAGCGAAGACCTCAGGGGGTAAATAGGAGTTGTCTTCTCCTTCTGAATCCCCCTCAGAACAAATATCTTCCTCTCGATTACAATCTGAAATGCGTGGAGGGGGGCTGCCTTTGCGCCTACCATGGAGCGACGTCTGCATCAAATTGTATTGCCACGCAAGGCTCGTCTCTTTTGCTCTACATGTTCAGTTCCATTGTTTACAATAGCTGTCATGCATAGGAATAAAACATAGTGAGATTATGTAAGGAGTGCATGCAGAAATCCAGAGTGATGGTAGCAACCTATGGATAGACCCAAAACCAATAATAGCAGGCAGATAATGGCTTCAGTTAAAAAATACAGATAATGGCTTCTTTACTGTTTGTTTCCCACCCAACATGAAACTCATAGTAGACACCGGAGATTAACTAGATAGTAGATAGATACTATTGATAGCGGCCCCGATATGTACCCCACAACCATTTAAAAACTCAAGTTTGACCATTAGTTTGGAGCTGACTCAGAGTCTAATTGGTGAACAGGACGATAAAGTAGCATGTAATATTAAGCGATGCATAACGTAAGCAGACACGAAAGAGTGCGACCTCTCTTGCGGACCCATGTAGTCCTCGAGGTCATCCGCTCGGTTGATGATGGTAATGCAGTTTTCATGGCTGCCATCGGTGAGGAAGAAGATCTGAGGCGGCGAAAGACAGTCTGGAGGCCGGATCCCTGCTGTGCTGCCGAAAGAAGATCTGAGGTCATTGGAGCAGCTGAGCTGGGGAGGACGACGGTGCAACAGGAGTGGAACAAACCACGCAAGGTTTTCTTTGACAACTATCTGTAAGAGAAGTAATTCTGTAAGGGCTCATTTGAATTGGAGGATTCCAACAATGCAGGGATAGGAAATAGACAGGAATAGGATAGGAATGCACGTGCAAAACAGAGAATTTAAAAACACAGGATTTCTGCCAATCTGGGTGTTTGATTCACAACAATTGGAAGATCACAGGATGCAGAGAAGCATGGTGAGATTAAGTCAAACCACAAGAAAATGTATGGTTATAATGCTATTATGCTACTATCTCTTAGTCTTGTGCTTCATGAATTGGAATTTGAAAAGGAGGACAAGTGAAAATTAAAATTCCCACATTTTTTCTTTCAAGGAGACACTAAAGGAACAAATCCGTGTGCTCAGTGGAAAATATATAACATGTAGAGTAAAAAGAGATGCAACAAGTGTACAACCTCTTTGGCGAAGCCATGTCGATCACAGCGTGATTGGGTTGGCCAGTGAGGATGATCCGGCTGACTTTGCTGTCGGAGGAGGGGAAGAAGATCTTAGGCGTCTGGAGATGGAGCCCGAGGTACTGCTCCGCTGTGATGGAGGGTTTCATCGTTGGAGCAGCTTCGGTGAGTTGTACGACGCCGAGGCTAAAGCAGGACAAGAGAGACAACGAACAACGTTAACCTGAGTGGAATTCTAATAGCATCTCCAATACATGACGTAAAATACATAACCACAAAGTGCTAGATGTAAAATACATCAGTCGCTCAGCTCTGAACTTAACTGTCGGAACTGAACTTAACTGTCGAAACTGAACTTAACTGTCGAAACTGAACTTAACTGTCAAAACTGAATTTTGCTGTCGAAACTGAACGCACTAGCAAGGTGAGGCTACACGTCGGTCGACTGACTTTTTCATCTCTGGTCAGTTGATTTTGCAGTCGTTGGATATGAAATCAAGGGCCTGTGGTTCATCTTCAACCTCCACCCCCCTGAGCCGCTAGCCACCACCGGCCAAACAGAAGCCCCCCGCCGCCCGCGGCCGGCAGTGCGCCGCCCCGCTCGCCCCGAAAACACTCCCCACTGCCCCAGCCATCCCTCTAGCCCCCCCCCGCCCCTCGTGCCAAGCTTTTTCTCTGGCGATCCCCACGCCACCGCCCCGCCAACGCCCCGCCACCGCCAGCAATCACAGCCCCCATCCTGAACCCTAAGATAGATAGTGGGGTACCTCTCCAGCGAGCCCCCCTCCCTGCTAAGGCTGGTTCTTCCTTCACCCCGGCGAGCCACCCCCACCCCCTGAAAATCAACTGACCCAAAAGTCGATTCAGTCGACTGAAGTGTAGCTAAATCGGAGCAGCATCGCAAGTAAGAGCAAGAGCGACGGCAGCAGCGCGAGCAAGAGCAATAGCAAGAGCAGACCAGGCAGGGGACCGAGAGCAACAGCAGAGCAGCAGCGCGAGCGAGAGCTAAAGCAGCAGCTCCTACTGATGTGGACGTCGCCGTCGAGGGAGCGACATCGTGGAGAAAGTGGCCGGCGACGCCGCCGTGGATGGAGTCGCGCCGTGTCGGCTCGGGACCGAGCACCGGCAGCACCGTGAGATCGAATGAAGAAGAAAATGCGCCGATTAGGCCACAGCTTCATCCGAGGAAACGGTGATGATGATGCTCTTCTGGTGGTGCAGATGGAGACGGCGGTGTGGGAATGGAGGTGGCGCAAAAGACGAGGGGAACGCCAGGGCAGCTCCTTGGAGGTGGAGGACGGGGTGGCTAAACCGGCGGGATGATGAGATCGACGATGGATCATCATCCGGTACGGTGGATGAGGGACGTCGAGGTGTTGCTGTTGATGACGTCGTCAGGGAAGAGGCTCCGGCTGGGTGGCGGACGGAGTAGGGTGTGGGGTTTTGTCATGGGTTTTCGCGGCCTCAGTGTACTAATGGGTGGGCAGATGGGATGGCAGTGGGGAACCATGGCTTAGAGACACGCTTGTCCGAAATGTGGGGTAAGTTACGAAAGTACCCCCACCTATTTGAGGCGGTTCTTTCGGTTCAGGGGTACCATGGGCATTTCGCGTGTCGGGATTTCACACGAGGTGGGAGTTTTCGCGCGCATTGTAATTTCAGAATAGCAAGGCGCGGGTTGAGATGGAGGGAGTTGTCAGAGCACAACGAGACAAAGATATATCTTAAATATTTTGGGCTAACAAGGCGCGGGTTGAAATATCCGGACAAGCCTAACATGTACTATACCAAATCAATGCGCACTACAAATGTCATTCAAAACTTTGAATTCTTGTTATGTTCAATTAAAATATTTCACTACGTGTATAATGCATGCAACCTACTACTCAAATGAACGTTTTAGTGCATTCCGAACGTATATACTACCGCTTCAATATGAACTAAATTTGAATTTGTTTCACTATTTGAATAAGATCTACAGTAATGATTGTTCTGAAGTAAAAGCATTTGAATTCGTTTCTCTGTTTTAATAAGATCTACAATCATCATTATTGTCAAGTTAAACCATCGTTTGTGTATTATCTTCACAGCACACCACATGATTAGTCTCGAGTTACATATGAACTATGTGTACTATATGAACTCAAAAAAGATTTTTTGAATCCACTTTATTTTGATTTCAAATCACATTACATTTCTAGCTCTAGCTAGATCTTCATAATCTAAACCATGTCTCATATGTATAATGTGTTTATCACATTATGTATGGTGCCCCGCCCCCTATGCCTACAAGTATTTAGATGTGAGTTGCAAACACCACACATTACCACAAATTCAAATAAAATGTGAGAATGTTCGATATATAGTATTGTTTAGATTGTTCGATATTTAGTTGTAAGCTGCAAAGACCACACATTATCACAAATTCAAATAAAATGTGAGATTTTTTGATGTATAGTATGGTTTAGATTGTTCGGCATTTAGCTGTGAGTTGCAAACGCCATGCATTATCACATTATGGTATAACATGTGCACAGCACGTGTATCACCGCTATATTCATGCATGCAATGTTTAAAACACTATGATCTCCTATTCAAATATATGAATCCGCTTTCATATCAAATTATGATCTTTGTTAGTCTCTTACACCCACACAATCCTCTACCTTTGTAGCTACCACTAACTTTCTCTCGTGCATGCACACGCCCTCCTCGCCCTCCCCCTCCCTCGGCATTCTATCCACCGGGCACATTCATTTTTTTCTTTAGGTCGTTCTCCCAGAGTCTCCACAACTCCTTTCCGACACACACCTATCGATAAACCTCTCCAGCGATGCCTGCCTACAACATACACACACACCTTCAATCTCCTCCTTTATGTGTCCTTGCCTCGTGTCTCTCATACGGTCAGACACACGTGTAAACTCTCGCCCCTCTTTTCATCGATCTCACAACCGCACACTCCTTCCCCTATCTAGCTAGTAGTTGGGCCTCTCGCACCACCTCCTAGCTCCATTCTCTCTTTCTATCCGTCTCGCTGGGCCTTATTTTCCTCTAACAAATGGATGTACACCGACCGATCTCTCGCTATACATATAGCTAGCTAGGTCCTTATAACTCGTTTTTACCCACACGTCAATCGGTCTACCTCATTAGTTGTGTCTCTCCCTTCCTCCGACAAGCAACAATTGATCTACTGATCTAGTTAGGTTTGCTTACCAAACACATGGTTCCCCTTCATCATCCATGGATGCGTCCCGACAGATCTATCACGCACAGGCACACACAAAAACACATCCCCACTCTTATTGATAACATTGCAGTTCCACCCTCAGTTTGTCTAGTAGGCCTCTCCCACCATCTTCGAGAAGAAACTCCATCACCCATCCATCACTCTACCCCTCTCCCTCCCTCTCCCTCCCTCTCTCTCTCTCCTCTGTCTCTGTCCCATCGTATTTCCCGTCCTTCAGTTATGTATGGATGTCGACCGATCTCCCTCAAGACATAGCTGGGTCTCTCCTTCTCAACACATATACGAGTCGTTCTACTTCTATAGTTAGGCCTCTGCCTACCCCTCCCCCCACCCCCTCCCCCCACACACACTGATACATCAAGCGCTCTAGTCATGTATCCCTGCCACACACAAACTTGAGATGTGCCCACCGGTAGGCCAGTCACCCTATATCTTTGACTTGCACACACATACAATTTCAATGGCTCTCTTCATCGATCTCGCACCACCCCACTTGATCCTCTCTTCGACTTTATCGATAGCTATGACCCCTCCCTCTCTTCTCGTGGATTGCCCGACCATCTATGTATGATATGGATATGCCTCCATTTCACACACATTGCATGCAAAAATTTGTTTGAGATGTCATCGACACATATTCCCACAAATAATTCATGAAATCAACCCCCACCCCACCCCCACCCCAAAACAAAAAACACTCACGAACGCGGTTTGTATCTCTCACACACACCCACGTAGGTGGGGGACATGCATGAAGAGAAGAGGTGCATGCACGGCGCATGTACTCCCGTCTCTTTCCCAACCACACCCGCGCGGGTACACGGTGTAGCTCATTTCTGTACGAAAAAGGCAGCCCACGTGGTAATTTGGCACGTTTACTGGTTGTCCACTTGGTGGAGGGATGATCGTCTACCATGGGTGAACAAACAAATTGCGACTTGACGTGTTATGAAAAAAGAGGCAAACCATGTGGGCCTACCTTAGAGGCAAGGCTCTATACACTGGAGTACTTTTGATGTGTCCCGTCAACTCGCAGAACGAGGAGAAGCTTGCTTAGTACGCCGTCTCCCCCGTTCCTAAATATAAGTCTTTGTAGGGATTTCACCATGAACCACATGCGGATGTATATAGATGCATTTTAAGTGTAGATTCATTCATTTTGTTCCATATGTAGTGGAATCTCTACAAAGACGTATCTACTAGTAATAGCTAGCCCCCACTACTAGGAATTCTCTATGCTCTCCTTGAGCCACATCATCAAAATTTGATGTAGCCGTTAGATGAAGTAAATCAGTCCATAATAGCCGTCTGATCTAGACATTGAGAGGCTCCGCACTAAGCCACATGCAAGCATGCAAAAATACCGTGGCACATGCATGTGAGTGGGTTTTAAATCACATCAACATGTTGCATGCAAGCATGCACTGGTAGCATGCATGTAAGTGAGCTTTTAAGTCCCATTAACATGTCAAAAAGAAAAATATAATCCCATTATGCAGTAGGAGTTGGCTGATCTTTTTTCCTTACGTGGGATGATCTAAATGATGATGGGAGTTTATTTAGTTTGGCTACCACATTTGTCATGCGGTTATAGAGTTTTTTTAGTTCTATGAAATCGATAATTTTGCGCAGAGAGATATACCGCTGTTCCGCGGCAACACACGGGGACTCATCTGGTAATATTTAGGAACGGAGGGAGTACTATGTAAAGAGTTAAGTGTCGCACGATGATAGTGTGAGGTGGGCCATGTAATCACCGAGCCTGCGTGTTTTCACTGCTCTTGCATGCCTCCACTGTAAGAATGGAGAAAATTGTAATCTAGTAGTAGTACCTCCTTTCGCGGAAAGCGTGGGACATCCAGCAGTCCTACCACCTCAGTAATAAAGACCAGTGAGGCATCAAATCACATAGACCCAGCAGTAAGTTGGATGGAAGAAGAAACCATCACTCTTGCGCCAGTGAGAGGTCGCGTCCGCTCTGCGTGGGCATGAATGCGGCACTGATTCTTTGGAGCGGCGCTGACCGTTTCGGGCAGGAAGCGTGCGCGGGCGATAGAGGGGCTTTGGGTGGGCCAGGCTGGTCAAGAGCGGGCGTGGCAGCTGTCCGCATGTGCCTACCGGACACGCCCGGAAACGAGAGGATGCACCGACTCTCGTGGCTAAAATCATACACTACACAACATCTCTCTGTAGGAGTAGGTCGATCTGTTGCTCTCTCTAACACACACCTGCTGTTAAAGACACACACACACACACGCACGCGCGCGCGCACACGCACCTTGTCCCGTTGCACCTTCTAACGTGACTTATTACACCTAGACGGAGGGAGTAGTAAGTATACGAGATACGGTGGCACACTGACTTAAGTAGAATACAAGTGCCCAAAATTTGTGTGCATGTTATAATAAGGATTAACTTAAAATAGTACGTCAGCGAACAGAGGGATCAATTGGACAGTGTTCCCGAGCAGTAGCGAGATGTGTGAGGTAAGAAACACCGCTGGCGCTTTTAATTTTTCTTATTAATTTGTTTGTTTCACTCTTTGACTGGTGGGACCCAACGTACTACGTGGAGAGAGGTAAGGTGACCAAGGCTGCATTATTTCTGCACCACTGTGGATAGTCTTACCACCAAAGCCACATGGCACAATTATGATTGAAATCCCAATGACTCCCACACACAAAAAAAACACGGCATGCTTGTCACACGAATGCAGGAATGTATAAAAGGTTATTTCCCTCTCGTTGAACATAACGGGAGGGTTGTGTAGCTGGTTAGCCTGTTCGCTCATCAAACTTGAGGTCTCGGGTTTGACAGCTACACTTGAGCATAATTTGTGCCAGGAGGATTGTTTGACTGGTCAAAATGTTTTCTAGGGTTTGCACGCTTCACACTCTCTCTCAAGTATATATATACACGTTGGAGCCTCAACGCTTGTAGTTGCTCTCTTCACACTCTCTTGCCCTTTCCCGCCGGAGCCTCAGCACTTGTAGTTGCTCTTTTCACACTCTCTCTCCCTCTCCAGATCTAAACAAGACTTCGTTGGCCTCTCTCTCCCCTCACTGCTGCTCAAAGAGCCGGCAGGATCCGTCCGCCAGGAAGGGAAGGAGGCTTAACGCTATCGCCGTCGGCGAGGGCCTACCGGCGCAGCTGTTCACTTTCCACCCAGCGGCGGCGCGGGAGGGCCTCCGACCCCTTCTTCTTCACCGCCATCCCGTCGCCCACCGAACCATGCCCCAAGAACCTTAAGGTATAATTTACTTACTCCACATGCATTGCTCTAGCTACATGTATACCATGAATCTATGACATGGTTCAAAGAGGAAAGGAGTGGGGGAAAGTAGTGGGAAAAGTTGTATATAGCATGAATCTAGGACGTGGTTCAAAGAGGAAATGAAGGGGAAAGTTGTATAGCATTAATATAGGACGTGGTTCAAAGAGGAAAGGAATGGGGGAAAGTAGTGGGGAAAGTTGTATCGCATAAATCTAGGACGTGGTTCAAAGAGGAAAGGAAGGGGCGAAAGTACTAGTTCAAAAAGGAAAGGAAGGGACAAGGCTGTAGAGTTTGAGCAGGACTAGATTTGCTGCGCTCACATAGGGAAAGGTGTCTAAAGATAACAAAATTTGGACCAACACAAATATGCTCCTTGGTTGTTTGTTCTTTGTTGCAACAGACTGTGCATGACCACAGTACATCGGTAGATGCACATGGTGCTGGTGCGTCCACTGTCCCGTGCAACTCATTGGCTGTTGTTAATCTAAAGCCCTGTTTGGTTAAAAACTCCCTAGTCCCTACCTGCTTGGTTCCAGGGACTAAACACGGGCTAGAGGTTATTAAATGACATGCTAAAAGACCATGTTACCCCTAGTAATGAACTAATAGAGACAAGGTGCGATGCGTGGCAGGGGCAATTGTTGGAAAAGGTCCCAAAAAGACTCCCTCGGGGTCTTCTTTCTTTAGTCCCAAATGCCCACTTTTATTCCCTAAAAGTCCCTCATGTTTGGTTTAGATGGGACTGACACGGAGTTTTTTTAGTCCCTAGACCAAAATGTCCCTGTAAAAAAAACACCCTCTAATAATGCCGCTGGAAACTTGATTCAATGACACAGTTAAAAGCAAATTACATGTTTAATGAATTTTATTGTTAATATAATCTCTATGTTAATATTAATCAATGCCACCGTTTGAGAAATGCTACTATCTTGCTTTCTTTCCTATTTAGATAAGGTAGATGCTTCTTTTTGTTGGCTTCTATGTCATCCACTGTTATTGACCACTAATTGTTTCGTTTGCACCACTGTGTAAACATGGTTATCTACTTCACCTCGTTGCCATTGTGACCTTTTGTTGCACTGCAAAAACACTTTTGTTTTAAGAATGTTTTGTGCAGTTCAACCAAAATGTCACACCGACAACGTTGCTTGATTGCTTGATCTTAGTGGAACTTGATACGTCCATTTTGCATCATGCTTTTATATCAATATTTATTTCATTATGGACTATTATTTCACTTTATGTCACAATACTTATGGCTATTTTCTCTTATTTTACAAGGTTTACATAAGGTGGGAGAATGCTGGCAGCTGGAATTCTGGGCTGGAAAAGGAGCAAATACTAGAGACCTATTCTGCGCAACTCCAGAAGTCCTGAAACTCCATGGAACATCTTAAAACAAATAAAGAAAAATCCTCGCCAAAGATGAAGGCCAGGGGGCCCACACCCTGCTCACGAGGGTGGGGGCGCCCCCCCTAGGGCGCGCCCCTCTACCTCGTGGGCCCCCTGGTGGCTCTCCGACATCCATCTTCTCCTATATGAAGTCTTTCGATGAGAAAAAAATAGCAGGAACTTTTCGGGATGAGACTCCGCCGCCACGAGGCGGAACCTTGGCGGTACCAATCTAGAGCTCCGCAGAGCTGTTCTGCAGGGGATACTTCCCTCCGGGAGGGGGAAATCATCACCATCGTCATCACCAACGCTCCTCTTATCGGGAGAGGGCAATCTCCATCAACTTCTTCACCAGCACCATCTCATCTCCAAACCCTAGTTCATCTCTTGTATCCAATTCTTGTCTCAAAGTCCGGGATTGGTGCTAGTAGGTTGCTAGTAGTGTTGATTACTCCTTGTAGTTGATGCTAGTTGGTTTATTTGGTAAAAGATCATATGTTCAGATCCTATATGCATATTATTACCCCTCTGATTATGAACATGAATATGCTTCGTGAGTAATTATGTTTGTTCCTAAGGACAAGGGAGAAGTCTTGCTATTAGTAGTCATGTAAATTTGGTATTCGTTTGATATTTTGATAAGATGTATGTTGTCTAGCCTCTAGTGGTGTTATGTGAACGTCGATTACATAACACTTCACCATTATTTGGGCCTAGAGGAAGGCATTGGGAAGTAATACTTAGATGATGGGTTGCTAGAGTGACAGAACCTTAAACCCTAGTTTATGTGTTGCTTCGTAAGGGGCTGATTTGGATCCAGATGTTTCATGCTATGGTTAGGTTTACCTTAATACTTTTGTTGTAGTTGAGGATGCTTCCAATAGAGGTTAATCATAAGTGGGATGCTTGTTCAAGTAAGAACAGCACCCAAGCACCGGTCCACCCACATATCAAATTATCAAAGTATCGAACGCGAATCATATGAACGTGATGAAAACTAGCTTGACGATATTCCCATGTGTCCTCGGGAGCGCTTTTCCTATTATAAGAGTTTGTTCCGTCTTGTCCTTTGTTACAAAAAGGATTGTGCCACCTTGTTCACGAAACTATCTGTTACCACTTATTTAAGTACTTGCAGAGAATACCTTGTTGAAAACCGCTTATAATTTCCTTCTGCTCCTCGTTGGGTGCGACACTCTTACTTATCGAAAGGACTACGATAGATCCCCTATACTTGTGGGTCATCAAAACTCTTTTCTGGCGCCGTTGCCGGGGAGTGTAGCGCCTTTGGTAGGTGGAATTTGGTAAGGAAAAATTTATATAGTGTGTTGAAATTTACTGTCACTTGTTACTATGGAAAGTAATTCTCTGAGGGGTTTGTTCGAGGTATCTTCACCCCGTACAGTAGAGTAAAGAGTTGCTCCTCAACCTACTGAACCTATTGAAAATGAAACTCCTTTTGAATTTCCTTCGGGTATGATGGAAAAACTGCTAGCTAAACCTTTTACAGGAGATGGAACAAAGCATCCTGATGAGCACTTAATATATGTGGATGAAGTTTGTGGACTATTTAAGCTTGCAGGTATAACCGATGATGTTGCTAAGAAGAAGGTCTTCCCTTTATCTTTGAAGGGAGACGCATTGATATGGTATAGGCTATGTGATGATATGATATCATGGGACTATAAAAGATTGAAGTTGGAATTTCATCAAAAGTATTACCCTATGCATCTTGTTCATCGTGATCGCAATTATATATATAATTTCTAGCCTCGAGAAGGAGAAAGCATCGCTCAAGCTTGGGGAGGCTTAAATCAATGTTATATTCATGCCCCAATCATGAGCTCTCAAGAGAAATGATGATTCAAAATTTATACGCTTGGCTTTCTGATAACAATCGCACCATGCACGATACTTCTTGTGCTGGCTCTTTTATGATGAAGACTATTGAATTCAGATGGAATTTATTGGATAGAATTAAACGCAACTCTGAAGATTGGGACCTCGGCGAAGGTAAGGAGTCAGGTATGACACCTAAGTTTTATTGTGTTAAATCTTTTATGGATACCGATATTTTCTGTAAGTTTAGCACTAAATATGGACTTGACTGAGATAGTAGCTTCTTTCTGTGAATCTTTTGCTACTTATGTTGATCTCCCTAAGGAGAAGTGGTTTAAATATCATCCTCCCATATAAGTAAAAGTAGCTGCACCTATTAAAGTTGAAGAAAAGACTGTCACTTATAATGATCCTATTGTTCCTACTTCTTATATTGAGAAACCACCTTTCCCTGTTAGAATAAAGGATCGTGCTAAAGCTTCAACTGTTGTTCGTGAAAGCAATATTAGAACTTATACACCTCCTGAGCAAGTTAAAGTAGAACCTAATATTGCTATTGTTAAAGATCTCTTGTCTGATAATATTGATGGGCATGTTATTCAGTTCGAAGGTGAAACTGCTAGAATTGCTAAACCTTGTGATAAATATAAACATAGAACTATGGTAGGCGTGCCTGTTATTTCTATTAAAATAGGAGATCATTGTTATCATGGCTTATGTGATATGGGTGCTAGTGCTAGTGTAATACCTATTGACTTATACGAATAAATTAAGAATGAAATTGCACCTACTGAGTTAGAAGGTATTGATGTCACAATTAAACTTGCCAATAGAGATACTATTTCACCAATTGGAATTGTTAGAGATGTTGAAGTCTTGTGTGGGAACACTAAATATCCTGCTAATTTTCTTGTTCTTGGTTCCCCACAAGATAGCTTTTGTCCCATTATATTTGGTAGACCCTTCTTAAATACTGTTAATGCTACCATAGATTGCACAAAAGAATGTTGTTACTATTGGCTTGGATGATATGGTTCATGAGTTTAATTTCTCTAAATTTAGTAAACAACATCGTGAGGAAGAATTACCTAGTAAGGATGAAATTATTGGTCTTGCTTCTATTGTCGTACCTCCTAGTGATCCTTTAGAACACTATTTGCTAGACCATGAAAATGATATGTTCATGAATGAAAGAAGGGAAATAGATGAAGTATTCTTTAAACAGGAACCTATTCTGCAACATAATTTGCCTGTTGAAATTTTAGGGGATCCTCCTCCACCCAAGGGTGATCCCGTGTTTGAGCTTAAACCTTTGCCTGATAATCTTAAATATACTTATCTTGATGAAAAGAATATATATCCTGTTATTATTAGTGATAACCATTTAGAGCATGAAGAAGAAAGATTATTGAAAACTCTGAAGAAGCACCGTGCTGCTATTGGATATACTCTTGATGATCTTAAGGGCATTAGTCCCACTCTATGTCAGCATAAAATAATTTTGGAAGCAGATGCCAAACTAGTTCGTGATCCTCAACGACGTCTGAATCCTAAAATGAAAGAAGTGGTAAGAAAAGAAATACTAAAGCTTCTGGAGGCAGGTATAATCTATCTCGTTGCTGATAGTGAGTGGGTAAGTCTTGTCCATTGTGTCCCTAAGAAGGGAGGTATTACTATTGTTCCTAATGATAAAGATGAATTGATTCCACAAAGAATTATCACAGGCTATAGGATGGCAATTGATTTCTGCAAATTAAATAAAGCTACTAAGAAAGATCATTACCCCTTACCTTTTATTGATCAAATGCTAGAAAGATTGTGCAAACATACACACTATTGCTTTCTAGACGGTTATTCTGGTTTCTCTCAAATACCTGTGTCGGCTAGAGATCAATCAAAGACTACTTTTACATGCCCTTTTGGTACTTTTGCTTATAGATGTATGCCTTTTGGTTTATGTAATGCACCTTCTACCTTTCAAAGATGCATGATGGCTATATTCTCTGACTTTTGTGAAAAGATTTGTGAGGTTTTCATGGACGATTTTTCCGTCTATGGTTCCTCTTTTGATGATTGCTTGAGCAATCTTGATCGAGTTTTGCAGAGATGTGAAGAAACTAATCTTGTCTTGAATTGGGAAAAGTGCCACTTTATGGTTAATGAAGGTATTGTCTTGGGGCACAAAGTTTTTGAAAGAGGTATTGAAGTTGATAAAGCCAAGGTTGATGCTATTGAAAAGATGCCATGTCCCAAGGACATCAAATGTATAAGTTTCCTTGGTCACGCTGGATTTTATAGGAGGTTCATTAAGGACTTCTCAAAAATTTCTCGGCCTCTGACTAATTTATTGCAAAAAGATATACCATTTGTCTTTGATGATGATTGTGTAGAAGCATTTGAAATACTTAAGAAAGCATTAGTCTCTGCACCTGTTGTCCAGCCACCTAATTGGAATTTACCCTTTCAAATTATGTGTGATGCTAGTGATTATGCTGTAGGAGCTGTTCTAGGGAAAAGAGTTGATAAGAAATTAAATGTTATTCATTATGCTAGTAAGACTCTAGACAATGCTCAAAGAAATTATGCTACTACTGAAAAAGAGCTTTTAGCAGTTGTATTTGCTTGTGATAAGTTCAGATCTTATATTGTTGATTCTAAAGTAACGGTTCAAACTGATCATGCTGCTATTAAATACCTTATGGAAAAGAAAGATGCTAAACCTAGAATTATTAGATGGGTTCTCTTGCTACAAGAATTTGATTTGCATATTGTTGACAGAAAGGGAGCTGAGAACCCCGTTGCAGACAACTTGTCTAGGTTAGAAAATATTCTTGACGACCCACTACCTATTAATGATAGCTTTCCTGATGAACAATTAAATGTTATAAGTACTTCTCATAGTACTCCATGGTATGCTGATTATGCTAATTAAATTGTTGCTAAGTTTATACCACCTAGCTTCACATACCAGCAAAAGAAAAAGTTTTTCTATGATTTAAGACATTAGTTTTGGGATGACCCACATCTTTACAAAGAAGGAGTAGATGGTGTTATTAGACATTGTGTACCTGACCATGAACAGGAACAGATCCTACGCAAGTGTCATTCCGAGTCTTACAGAGGACACCACGGTGGAGATAGAACTGCACATAAGGTATTGCAATCTAGTTTTTTATTAGCCTACTCTCTTCAAGGATGCCCGTAAGTTTGTCTTGTCTTGTGGTGAATGTCAAATAATTGGTAAAATTAGTAGACGTCAAGAAATGCCTATGAATTATTCACTCGTTATTGAACCATTTTATGTTTGGGGCTTTGATTATATGGGACCTTTTGCTGCCTCTAATGGATATACACATATTTTAGTTGCTGTTGATTACGTTACTAAGTGGGTAGAAGCTATTCCAACTAGTAGTGCTGATCATAACACTTCTATTTAAATGCTTAAGGAAGTTATTTTCCCGAGGTTTGGAGTCCCTAGATATTTAATGATCGATGGTGGTTCACACTTTATTCATGGTGCTTTCCGTAAAATTCTTGCTAAGTATGATGTTAATCATATAATTGCATCTCCTTATCACCCTTAGTCTAGTGGTCAAGTAGAGTTGAGCAATAGAGAGCTCAAATTAATTTTGCAAAAGACTGCTAATAGGTCTAGAAAGAATTGGTCTAAGAAACTTGATGATGCATTATGGGCTTATAGAACTGCATACAAAAATCCTATCGGTATGTCTACGTATAAAATGGTTTATGGAAAAGCATGTCACTTACCTCTCGAACTAGAACATAAGGCATATTGGGCTATTAAGGAGCTCAACTATGATTTTAAACTTGCCGGTGAGAAGAGATTATTTTAGCTCACTTGATGAATGGAGAACCCAAGCTTATGAAAATGCCAAGTTGTTTAAAGAAAAAGTTAAAAGATGGCATGACAAATGGATACAAAAGTGTGAGCTTAATGTAGGTGATTATGTATTGCTATACAACTCCCGTTTAAGATTTTTTTGCAAGAAAACTTCTCTCTAAATGGGAAGGCCCCTATGTTATCGAAGAGGTCTATCGTTCTGGCGCCACAAAGATCAACAACTTTGAAGGCACAAATCCGAAGGTGGTAAACGGTCAAAGAATTAAACATTATATATTAGGTAATCCCATAAAAGTTCAAACCAATATTATTGAAACCGTAACCTCGGAGGAATACATAAGGGATACTTTCTGGAGTGTTTCAGACTCCGAAAAGGAATAGGTATGTGGTACGATAAGTAAACCGACTCCAAAACATTTTTTAAGGCAATATTTCTCCGTTTTGGAATATTTAGAAAAATAGAAAAATAAGTAGCAGCCCGGGAAGGACACGAGGGCCCCACGAGGGTGGTGGGCGCGCCCTGCCCCCCCGGGCGCGCCTCCTACCTCGTGAGCACCTCGTGTGCTTTCCGGACTCTGTTTTCTTGCACGATACGTATTTTGCTCGGCAAAAATTCATTATATAACCTCCTGAAGGTTTTGACTCCCGTATCACGCAAACCTCCTCTGTTCTTGTTTCGAGCTATTTTTCTGACAGATCTAGATTATCATGACGTCCCCAAGTGCTTCCAAGGACAAATTCTTCAAGAAGGTCATCAACCCTTACCTCGCGGAGGTGCTACGACACCCTCAAACCATTGAGATGCGTGACGGGTTGTTGCACATCCGCGATGTTGAGGGACCAAAGGGAACCGAAAGCGTGGAGACGAGGCTCGAAGCAATGGAGCAACAAGTTTTCAAGTGCCAGGGGATGGTGGAATGTGGAATCAACGCTAGCCACACGATGCTCGCGGAGTTCACTAACAACTACAAGCCGGATGCCAAGAACACCGAGGAGGCCATCTTCAAGCTATATGAGAAGATCGAGCACCTCCAAGCCCAAATCTATGACCTGCAAAACCAAAACTGTGAGTATGAATATAGATTCAAAATAATGAGTTTGGCTGCAGATTCAAGGATTCCGGAGACTCGATCATCCTTCTATGATGGTGAACCTATGCCTTGGAAGATGGATGACAAGCTTGCATCATGAACAACACCTCCACCTTCTTCACCGGCAAAACCGATACAATCAAATGGGTATGGGCACTCCCCTTGGCAACTGCCAAGCTTGGAGGAGGTGCCCCGGTATCGTATCACCATCACAACTCCTATCTTTATCGTTTTTTTTCTTAATCCGATCCTATTAGTAGTATCTTGATCTAGTAGAATAAAGTTTATGGCATGATCTAGTTTTGAGTTTTGCTTTATGATCTCTCTTTGTAATCGAGTCCGTGAGCTATATATAATAAAGATTAGTGTTGAGTCAAGGGCTTGATTATTTTGCCATGATCGTGGGTGAATAAAAGGAAAGAGAAAAAGAATAAAAACAAACAAAGAGTTCATATTGATCTTATTGATAGTAATGACTTCACATAGAAAGAGTATGATGATTAAAAGTTGTTGGGAGTTGGCAGACAAAGCTTTGGTCATTGTTGCAATTAATAGGAGGTAATAAGGAAAGAGAGGTTTTTACATATAGATATATTATCATTGACATCTTTTATTATTAGGAGCACTCATTAAAATATGACATGCTAAAGAGTTGATGTTGGAGAAGGAAGACAACATAATGAGTTATGTCTTTCTTATATCTGAGATAAAGTATGTTGTCATGGATCCTCTAACTTGTTGAGCTTGCCTTTCCCCCTCATGCTAGCCAAATTCTTAGCACCAAGTAGAAATACTACTTGTGCTTCCAAATACCCTTAAACCAGTTTTGCCATGAGAGTCCACCATGTCTACCTATGGATTGAGTAAGATCCTTCAAGTAAGTTGTCATCAGTGCAAAGCAATAAAAATTGCTCTAAACATGTATGATTGATTGGTGTGGGAGAAATAAGCTTTATACGATCTTGTGATGTGGAAATAATAAAAGCGACGGACTGCATAATAAAGGTTCATATCACAAGGGGTAATATAAAGTGACGTTCTTTCGCATTGAGATTTTATGCATCCAACCATAAAAGCGCATGGCAACCTCACTTCCCTCTGCGAAGGGCCTATCTTTTATTATTATCTTCTACCTTATGCAAGAGTCATGGTGATCTTCACCTTTTCTTTTTCATTTTATCCTTTGGCAAGCTCAACATGTTGGAAAGAACATGATATATATATCTAATTGGATGTAGGGGAGCATGAACCATTATTTTTGACATTACCCTTGAGGTAAAAGGTTGTGGGGCAAAACTATAAGCCCCTATCTTTCTCTGTGTCCGATTAAAACTCCGTAACCACAAGTATTGCGTGAGTGTTAGCAATTATGGAGGACTAAATGATAGTTGAGTATGTGGACTTGCTTTTTAGCTCTAACATAGACTCTTTCTGATGTTATGATAAATTGCAATTGCTTCAATGACTGAGATTATAGTTTGTCGGAGCCCAATAAGGTTTAGGATTTATACTTTTGCATTGTGAATACATCATCACTTGATAATAAGTAATCATATGACAAAATCTATATATGTTGCTGTTATGAGAATAATCATGATGCCTTCATGTCCGTATTTTATTTCTATCGACGCCTCTACCTCTAAATATGAGGACATATTTATTGTTATCGGCTTTTCACTTGAGGACAAGCGAGGTCTAAGCTTGGGGGAGTTGATACGTCCATTTTACATCATGCTTTTATATCAATATTTATTGCATTATGGACTGTTATTTCACTTTATGTCACAATACTTATGGCTATTCTCTCTTATTTTACAAGGTTTACATAAGGAGGGAGAATGCCAGCAGCTGGAATTCTGGGCTAGAAAAGGAGCAAATATTAGAGACCAATTCCGCGCAACTCCAAAAGTCCTGAAACTCCACGGAACATCTTAAAATAAATAAAGAAAAATCCTCGCCAAAGATGAATGCCAGGGGGCCCACACCCTGCGGGGGGGGGGGGGGGGCGCCCCCCCCCTAGGGCACGCCCCCTACCTCGTGGGCCCCCTGGTGGCTCTCCGACGTCCATCTTCTCCTATATGAAGTCTTTCATGAGAAAAAAATAGCAGGAACTTTTCGGGACAAGACTCCACCGCCACAAGGCGGAACCTTGGCGGAACCAATCTAGAGCTCCGGCAGAGCTGTTCTGCCGGGGATACTTCCCTCCGGGAGGGGGAAATCATCACCATCGTCATCACCAACGCTGCACTCATCGGGAGAGGGCAGTCTTCATCAACATCTTCACCAGCACCATCTCATTTCCAAACCCTAGTTCATCTCTTGTATCCAATTCTTGTCTCAAAGTCCGAGATTGGTGCTAGTAGGTTGCTAGTAGTGTTGATTACTCCTTGTAGTTGATGCTAGTTGGTTTATTTGGTGGAAGATCATATGTTCAGATCCTATATGCATATTATTACCCCTCTGATTATGAACATGAATATGCTTTGTGAGTAATTACATTTGTTCCTGAGGACAAGGGAGAAGTCTTGCTATTAGTAGTCATGTGAATTTGGTATTCGTTTGATATTTTGATAAGATGTATGTTGTCTAGCCTCTAGTGGTGTTATGTGAACGTCGACTACATAACACTTCACCATTATTTGGGCCTATAGGAAGGCATTGGGAAGTAATAAGTAGATGATGGGTTGCTAGAGTGAGAGAAGCTTAAACCCTAGTTTATGCGTTGCTTCGTAAGGGGCTGATTTGGATCCACATGTTTCATGCTATGGTTAGGTTTACCTTAATACTTTTGTTGTAGTTGCGGATGCTTGCAATGGAGGTTAATAATAAGTGGGATGCTTGTTCAAGTAAGAACAGCACCCAAGCACCGGTCCACCCACATATCAAATTATCAAAGTATCGAACACGAATCATATGAACGTGATGAAAACTAGCTTAACGATATTCCCATGTGTCCTCGGGAGCGCTTTTCCTATTATAAGAGTTTGTCCCGGCTTGTCCTTTGTTACAAAAAGGATTGGGCCACCTTGCTGCACTTTATTTACTTTTGTTACTTGTTGCTCGTTACAATCTATCTTATCACAAAACTATCTATTACCACTTATTTCAGTACTTGCAGAGAATACCTTGCTGAAAACCGCTTATCATTTCCTTCTGCTCCTCATTGGGTTCGCCACTCTTACTTATCGAAAGGACTATGATAGATCCCCTATACTTGTGGGTCATCAGAACTGCACAAAGTGGATATCTTACTTCCTATCCGTTAAGGCGAATTTGGTTCAGATCTTCTTCTTGTGAGTGGTTTGAATTCCGCATCATGAGAGGTCAGTACGAGACTTCTTTCACATGATTCTGAAGTGTGTTTTCATATGTTGTGCTACTTGTACGATAATGTTGCTTGATTTTAGTGAACTGCACAAATGGATACAAGACCTCCAATCTGCATGTGCGCCGTAATATCCCATTGAGGTAAGATAAGGATATTTCACAACAGCTGGCCTGTATTTTGCCACTTTCATCAGAAAATTAAGTCTAGTACTATACTTGTGCTCCCTAATTGACATGCCAAATCTTACATTGAAGGCGAAGCTTGTATGTTATTGAACCAAGTGAAGAAGGGGAAGAACAAGCGGAAGAAAAACAAAAATCAACTCCCAGTGCTGTAATGAAGCACTCGAACTGTGATGACACAAGTAATGATATAATTTTGCATCTTAATTTATTGCTATGGCTGGAACGAGCAATTGTTTTGCCACTGATTTGATGCCACTCTTAATGTAATATGTAATTATCTCTACTTGTGCAAACAGGGATCTTCTTTGAAGATACCATATATTTTAGTGGAACTGCACAAGAAGATGTTGGAAACATTAAACTAATCGAGGCGTATATAGTAAGCATGGCCACCACCGTAGATAGCAACAGATGGTTCCGAAGAAGTGCTTCATCTGTATGCTCTACACAATAAGCCTCCTGACAAAGGTTGGTACTCACCCACTGATTTCATCCATATGATTGAGCTTTGTCATCTTTACTAGTGTTGTGCTACTGTTTAGATACTGTCATGAAAAAGTGGTATTGTCCTTGAGAAGTGCTTCATCTGTGCTGTTTTAAATATTTCCTTTCCTTTTTTCGAGCAAACAGGATCATCTTCCTCTGAAGAAGAATATGGAGTATGTGAAGTGACTAGTTCCGATTATGCCAGGATGAAGCCCTGTCTATCTTCTCATCAGAAGGAGCAGTTGAAGGATGGTTACATTACTCCCCACAAGACCAAACTAACTTCAGCTCAGAAGGACTAACTAATCACCATTTTTTTGTTGTGATGCGCGAGTAGAATGTTGTTCTAGGATTCTTTCTGGTGAGTTCCATTTTTCTAAAAGTGTGCTCTACATGGACCATGTATGTGCCTGTTGAAACTGTCAATTCATAGTATAGTTTGCTTTATACTAATCACTTTTTTGTATTTGTGCAAACAGGGGTGCTCAGCTTGATTTCAATGGGAACTGCACAAAATGTTCATGAATACATCGAATCATTCATTTACACCACAAGAAAGGTGGTGCCGATAAGTTCAAGGTGTTGCAACATATAAGGGCGAAATCATACAAGCTTCGCACGAATTTGGTTGATTTTGGTGGAACTACACAAAAAGAACAACTGGTTTATTTAGCACGAGGTGCCATGTCAATGTCCGAACTGATGGAAAACCCTGCCCATGCCACAATCGCAGGCATTTGATATTTTGTAATGGGACAACCTTGTCAAATTTTGCTCATTGATTTTAGGAAGACATGCGTTTGATATTTTCTAATGGGACTCCCTTTGCTGTCAGCAGCGTCGAGCAATTTTTTATTTATTCTTTAGTTGTGAAGTAAATATTGCCTCTGACATGTGAGTCGCTGAGATGCATAATCATCGATTGTTTTGAATGTTCTCTATGAATTGCCAGGCCTGTGTGTTTGATTGCAATGTATAGAAATGCTAAAAAGCTGCTCAAACTCTTTGTACTCCTTCTGTTCCTTTTTACTTCGCACATTGTGGAAGTGCATACTTTTTTATATAAGATTGGTCAAAGTAGAGATACTTTGACTGCAGACAAAACTTGTATGCAGACTAGAAAGGACCGGAGGGAGTACATGTGAAACTGCTGCAAACGAGGTGATCACCCTAGGAATAATGCTAGTACGTATTGTTTTGCATGTTCATCCAATGCCAGTGATACAGGAATTCGAACTAATCGAAATAAATTCATTCATACATGGTCGGATTTCATATAAACATGCCGAATTTCATTACATTTCATACATTCTTCAACTAAAAAGGGGTGCGCTTGAGGTATAATTAATTAACTGAAGCTACCCACCTGTGTCCCGCTGAGCCGAACAGAAGCTTCAGTGACTTAACTGCAGGTGCAGTTGCGTAACTGACATGTGGCCTGTTGGGCCCACGTGTCAGTCAGCCAACTGCACCAGCAGTTAAGTAGAAGCAGCATTCTTCTCTAGCGCAGCTCTACGACTCCACGTCGCCGCCAAGAAGCTAACCGGCCATCAATGGTCAACCAGCCTAGCTTGGCTTCAACTAGAGGGTAGCAGCGGTGGCCTTACTTGGACCCGAGCGGCGGCGACCTACCGTGTTCTACTCTTCCTCGTTTTCTGTGTGACGCGGCCTCGGCGGAGCCGGCGATGTCCTCTGTCTCGTTGCCGGCGGGCAGCGCCTCAGCGGAGCGGTGGAAATCCTCCCCCACGTTGCCTGCAGGGTGGGGCCTCGGCTGAGCCGGCGATGTCCTCTGCCTCGTTATTGGCGGGGCGGGGCCTCGGCGGAGCCGGCGGTGTCCTCTGCCTCGTTGTTGGCGCCACGGGGCCTCAGCGGAGCAGGGCCTCGTCGACGCCAGCGGAGCGGGGACTCATTGGAGCCAGCATTGTCCTCTGCCTCGTCCTCGGTCTCGCCAAACAGCGCCTCGCCCGCTTCATCGCCCTCTTTGCTAGCCTCTTTGTAGGCGGCCGCAGCCTCCGCTACCTGCATGCGGTACCGCCAGTGCTCGAGGCGGCCCTTGCGGGCGGAGCGGTATGAGTCGAGCGGCGCCTCCTGCTCCGCCCGCTCCGCGGTGATCTGCTGCTCTGCCTACAGGTGCTCCTGGAGGAGATGGTGGTTGTAGGCGGCGTCGGCCTGCGCCTCCCGGAACTACTCCTAACGCATCTTCCTCACCCTATCCATATATTGGGCACAGGCCTCGCCGATGGTCATGGTGCAATGCACCGGCAAGGATGGCGCGAAGGAGGGGGTTGGCGCCGGATCGTCGACTACCATGTTCTCCATTGGGACGTCGTTGTCCTCCGGCTGCCTGCCGGTCGGCAGCAATGGCTACCATCTCCTTGTGGTCCATCGTCCGCCCGTCCCGCAGAGCGCTGGAGTGCGAGGAAGCCATTGTGGGCAGTAGTGGTGTGGACAGGAGAAAGGGAACAGATGCGGATGACTGCGGCTATGGCCGGCGCAGCAGTTTATATAGCAATGGTGGGCGGGCGGAGGGACGAACGTGTGGCGCCGGAGTAGCTGCCTCGGCAACCGTGTATCATTAATGTGGGCGGCAGATGGACGGACAGGCGGAGCAATCGCCTACACCGGGAAGCGGGGCGGGCGGCGCTGACTGTTTCGGGCGGAAACCGCGCGCGGGCGAGGAGATGACTTTACTTGGAGAGGATGACAATGGGGACCCACCAGGTCCATAGCCTCACGGACGCAAGTGCCTCCTTATATATATATATATAGCTATAATTTATTTTGCTTCCTCCTGGTTTCCTGACATCACGGTCCCACACCATTGTCAACCTAGTAGTCAATAAACGAGAGAATTGCACAAGAAGCGACCGACAACTGGGACCAAGCAGCTCAAGCAGTATTTGTGTTTTTGAGGTGTGAGCACTGCAGAGTTTTTCAATGTTTAGCCCAGATATTAATTTTCTCCTCTGAACAACAACGAAAACATCACTGCAGGTATTAACTGGGCAGGCCGTGGCCCATCTAGCCCAGGCCAGATATCCAGCCCAGATATTAATTTTTTTCAAGCTGAAAATGGCTAGCCCAGCTATACTTTTTTTAGGAATACCCAGGCAAGGTCAAGTTGTTATTCTCCGCCCCGCTGGGCTGCAAATCTTTCCTAGGAGGGATGCATTAGGCTTAACAAGAAAATGGGCTTTAAGAAATAATAAATGGGATGTAATTATAAAAAATGGGCAGTAACTATAAAAAAATGCACTAAACACGTGATTACTTTATAAAATATTATTTTTGGATATTGAAAATTTTAATTTCATTAATTGTTGTGAGTGCAATGTTTCGTTGGATTTTTACATAATATAAATTTATATTTAAATTTTATTTAATCTGACTAGAAAGTTCGGGATAAAAATATTTCGGATACCATCAAAATGTGGGAAATTTTATTGAATTCTGTTTTGAACGGTTGGTTGAAATGGGCTGTACTTTTAACAAACTGTGAATGGGTTGTAGTAAATTCCATTAGAATTCAAAAATGGGATACACATTCTTATAAATCTCAAATTGGCTATAAGTCCTCTGCCACACACTTCTGGCCTAACTAAGTTGATGAGTCCCCTAAAAACAGAGTTGACGCATATGCAAGGCTTTGTCAACTTATAATCAATACACGGTTCTAGCAGCAGTGGTCGTTGGATGTCCATCCAACGGATGCCGTGCTTCTTCTTCAATCTCGGATATTCTAGCTTCACCCGCCCAAAAAATGATTCCTCCCCCTGAGATCTAGGGCGCACCATTGCGAAAGCTGACCTGTGGGCCTACTAAGTTGACGTACCAAGGGCTTTGTCAACTTAGTCAATATAAACGATTCTAGCTGCAGTGACTGTACGATGTCCATCCAACAGCCGTCATGCTTCTTCAACCTCTGGTCTTCTTGCTCCAGCCGCCCAAAGCAGCGCTGGTCGTGCCGCCTGCTCCTGCCTCCCATGGTCGGCTGTGCTGCCGCGGAGGCCTCACCGCCCCCTACTACTCCCACTGCTGGCCAGGCCATCCCTCCACTCACCCACACCTCCTGTTATTCTGCGGCGACGGCAGCGCAGCCGAACCAGCGAACCCTCGTAGTCCTCTCCACATGTGCATCCACTGCCGCGTCTTCCCCGGCTCTGCGTCATCACCTTCCTAGGCTTTGCCGTCGTCCACCGCCCTGGTGCTCTCGGCGCGGCGTGGTCAACATGGTCAAGGAACGACTTCCATCGGACGTGGACTGTACGTGGAGAGGCTGATAGCTGGGTCCACGGCAGCTGCAAGGAAGTGCCTCCTTATTACGCGCAAAATAATTATTCCTCCACCTCATAGCGGGGACCCACCAGACGGGCCACCGTATTTCGCGAAAAAATGATTCTCCCCCTGACTGCTGGGACCCACGAGCTACATCTTCGCACGCGAGGAAGTGCGTCCGAAAAAAAATGATTCGCCCCCCTGACTGCTGGGACCCACCAGCTACATCTTCGCACGCAAGAAAGTGCGTCCGAAAAAAAACGATTCGCCCCCGACTGCTGGGACCCACCAGCTACACCTTCACACGCAAGGAAGTGTGTCCGGGCAAAAAAACGATTCACCCCCTGACTACTGGGACCCAGCAGCTACACCTTCGCACGCAAGGAAGTGCGTCCGGGCAAAAAAAATGATTCGCCCCCTGATTGCTGGGACCCACCAGCTACATCTTCGCAGGCAAGGAAGTGCCTGACAGTTGGGACCCACCTGGTCAAAGCGTACGTAGCGTTGTCATTCTGGTCGTGAACGTGTACGTACATACTGGTCGATGTAGAGGCGTGCACGTGTCGTAGTAGAGGCGCGCATCTGTCGTAGTAGAGGCGCGCACGTAGCATGTACACGTACGTATAGCGGCCAGGGTGCAAGAAAGAAAATACGGCCACGTATGTGTACATACGGGCAGGGTCTCGAACTCCTACTCGCGCATACGTACGGCCAGGGCTCGTGTACATGGCTAGGTCGGAGCGGAGAAATAGCGTCGTCTTCGTGTTCATGGGGAGGCAACGGAATGCATCGTGTTCATAGGGAGGCAACGGAATGCGTCGTGTTCATGGGGAGGCAATGGAATGCGTCGTGTTCATCGGGAGGCAACGGAATGCGTGGTGTTCATCGGGAGGCAACGGAACGCATGGGAGCCAATCGGCTAGGTCAGAATGGAATGCGTGGTCGTGTTCATCGGGAGGGCTTGGACGGAATAGGCGATGGAAACGAGGCCTGGCGTACCGCAGAACGGAGGAAACAGACCTCCTACGGTCGAAACGGGGGTCTTGTTGATCGGGAGGGGTGTGGAGTACCGTAAAACGGAGGAAACGGACCTCCTACGGTCGAAACGGGGGTCCTGTCGATCGGGAGGGGTGTGGTGTACCACAAAACGGACGAAACGGACCTCCTACGGTCGAAACGGGGGTCCTGTTCATCGGGAGGGGTGTGGCATACCGCAAAACGGGACTCCACGGGATACTGTTCATCTCCACCGTCGACCTCCTCCAGCTTCCACGGGCTCCTGTTCATCCAGCCTCCACCACGCGCTACTCCACCGGCTACTGTTCAACCACCCCTCCACCGTCTACTGTTCATCCAGCCCTCCACACCATGGGGTCCTGTTCAACCACCCCTCCACGGGCACCCCTCCACCGTCTACTGTTCATCCAGCGCTCCACACCACGGGGTCCTGTACATCCAGAGGCAACGCCACCGCTCACTGTTCATCCAACCCCCTCCCCCCCAATGCAACGCTCACTGCTCATCCAATCGATCGGCTTCAGTTAGCAGCAGTAGCGAAGGAATCGCTTGATCGGGTTCAGTTAACAGCCATCGATCGATCGCTCGGGTTCAGTAACGCATAGCCTGCAGTGCAATCGCTCGGGTTCAGTTAGAGCCCAACGCCCCGCTCGGGTTCAGTTAGAGCCAACGCCTCGCATACACGCGCGTACGTGTATGAGAGAAATGCACATTGCTCGGCCCCAACCTCCCACCATAACCAGGAACTCCCTGAAATTTTCCTCGCCCTCGCTTCTACCATGGTTTTTTCCGTCATGGACGGCCCAAAGAATGTCATGCAGCTGTGTCTTCGGCCCGCCCAGGACGAAAAGCCCATTTTCTGTCATGATTTTTTGTCATAGAAGTAGGAGCCCACCACATCTATGATGATACCGGGTTTTGTCACAATTATCGTCATAGAAGTGTCATATGTATGAGATAAATTTTCTTCGTTCGGCCCAAAATGTCACGGATGTGTCTTTTTTATGTAGTGAGACCCCTCCGCCGATGCCCCAGATTGGTATACCGGACACGGCGAGTTTCATTAGTTACTAGTATTCACATTTCAGTTGCAACATGCTAACAAGACATTGCAAATGATCTTTGGTGCATCATGCCTCCCGACAAGCATCGACCAATCCTTTTCTGTCTCGCAATTGCGCAACCCCGACCGGTCCTTCTCCGTCTGGCACTAGCGCACACCCGACCGGTCCTTCACATCCGTGATGATGGTAAGTTTCCCAAGTGACATCATAACCTTACTTAGCTCCAAACTGACATACTTTACCTCGGATAGCTATAAGATGACCTATACTTAGCATTTTGTTTCCTCCTAAATGACTTAATATGCTTAGTTAGCTAAAACATGCATAACTACCAAGGATAACTCAATAATGATCTATACTTAGCTTACCTAGTTCATTTATGACATAATTAGCTTATTTAGGTAAAAAAATGGAATAATAACCTTTGTCTAGCTCCAAAATGACCTATACTTAGCTTATTTTCCTCAAAAATGACATAATGACCTTACTTAGCTCCAAACTGACATACTTTAACTAGGATAGCTATTAAATGACCTATACTTAGCATTTTTTCCTCCAAAATGACAAAATATGCCTAGTTAGCTCAAAAATGGCATAACTACCTAGGTTAGCTAAAAAATGACCTATACATAGCTTCTTTAGTTCATTTATGACATACTTAGCATACTTATGTAAAAAAATGGCATGATAACATTGGTTTAGCTCCAAAATGACATAGACTTAGCTTATTTTCCTCCAAAATGACAAAATAACATTACTAAGCTCCAAAATGACCTATTTACCTAGCTTAGCTCTAAAATGACCTACACTTGGCATTTTGTTCCTCCAAAATGACAAAATATGCTTAGTTAGCTCAAAAATGGCCTAACTACCTAGGTTAGCTAAAAATGACCTATACATAGCTTCTTCTGTTCATTTATGACATACTTAGCATACTTAGGTAAAAATGGCATGATAACCTTGGTTTAGCTCCAAAATGACATAGACTTAGCTTATTTTCCTCCAAAATGACAAAATAACCATACTAAGCTCCAAAATGACCTATTTACCTATCTTAGCTCTAGAATGACCTACATTTAGCATTTTTACCTAGCTTAGCTAAAAAAAGAATTTTTTACCAACCTTAGTTAGAAGAAGAAGAATATAAAGAGGAGGAGAGGAGAAAAAGAAAGATAAGAAAAAAATTTCTTCTTTTTCTTCTTCTTCTTCTTCTTCTTTTTTCCTTCTTCTTCTTCTTCTTCTTCTTCTTTTTCTAACTTTCTTCTTTCCCAATTTGCAGATTTGCTTTAGATGAGGAGCTTGCATTCATGGAGTCTACTCTTCTCCTTGTGCTTCTTTTATGTTTTTGGAAACCTGTTGCAAACTTGTTGTTGTATATGTATGTATGGATGAAACCATTTTGTGTTGGATATGTTGTTGGATAACTTGTTGTTGGAAACTTGTTATATATATGTTGTTGGAAACTTATTATATATACGATGTTGGAAACTTGTTATATATATATATATATATATCTGTGAAATTGAATTAATTTAAGAAAAACAGAAAAATAGGGGTTGTACAGGCTCTTTGCCATGTGTTGGTAGACGGCAAAGAGCTTTGCCATCTGCCAGCAGACGGCAGACCTGCGACGCGGTAGCTACCTGTGCATCCTGGGACACGCGGTAGCAAAGACCTTTGCATCTTTGTCGTCTGCCAACGAATGACATAGCATACCACATGGCAGCTACCTAGGCTGGCGTATTTAGGCACTTTGTCATCCGCTGGTAGACGGCAAAGATGAGAAGGTGTTTGTCATCTGCCGCCTGACGGCAAAGCACGCCATTAGCCCCCTAACGGAATTAACCTGCCATGTGGGTCGTCCAAGACCTTTGCCGCCTGCCTGCCATCTGTTGGCTGACGGAAAAGGTCTTTGCCATCCTCCAGGCATGCCTTTGCCGTCAGCCATGGCAGACGTCAAAGATCCCGATTCCTATAGTGTTGGGTGCCTATCATATTAGGACTAATTTCATAACCAAAGGAAATTACCATACTATTCTAAAGGCTCCCAAAATAATATAAGTGAAGTACGAGAGTTCATCAATTTCTATAAAATAAAACCACCGCCGTGATGTAAAAAGATATAAGTGAAGCACTAGAGTAATTTTGCCTAGCTCAAAAAATATAAGTGAAGCACATAGAGCATTCTAATAAATCACGATTCATGTGTGTCTCTCCCAAAAGGTGTATACAGCAAGGATGATTTTGGAAAAATAAAAAGAAAACACTCAAATCATACAAGACGCTCCAAGCAAAACAGATGTCATGTGGTGAATAAAAATATAGCCTCAAGAAAAGTTACCGATAGACGAAGACGAAAGAGGGATGCCTTCCCAGAGCATCCCCAAGCTTAGGCCCTTTGGCCTCCTTGAATATTACCTTGGGGCGCCTTAGTCATCCCCAAGCTTACACTCTTTCCACTCCTTATTCCATAGTCCATCAAATCCTTACCCAAAACATGAAAACTTCACAACACAAAACTTCAACAGAAAATCTTGTAAGCTCAGTTAGTATAAGAAAATAAATCACCACTTTTGGTACTATTGTGAAATCATTCTTTATTTATAGTGGTGTAATATCTACTATATTCCAACTTTTACATGGTTCATACCCCCCGATACTAGCCATAGATTCATCAAAATAAGCAAACAACACGCGAAAAATAAAATCTGTAAAAAACAGAATAGTCTGTAGCAATCTGGATATTTCGAATACCTCTGTAACTCCAAAAATCCTGAGAAATTTGGAAGTCCTAGAAATTTGTTTCATAAATCCTCTGCGAAAATAATCAGTATTTTATCGCGCTTTTGTTAAAAATGAAAACTAATCTCCTGGACGTAAAAGTTTTTGTTTTTCAGTAGGATCAAATCAACTATCATCATAAGCTATCCGAAAGGTCTTACTTGGCACAAACACTAATTAAAACATAAACCACATCTAACCATAGGCTAGAGGAAATATTTATTGCAAAACAGAACCTAAAAGGCAAAAACAAAAATAAAGTTGGGTTGCCTCCCAACAAGCGCTATTGTTTAACGCCCCTAGCTAGGCATAAAACACGAATAGATCTAAGTATTGTCATCTTTGTATTTTACCTTTTTAATAGGGTTATGCTTGAAACCAGGAGGCTCCTTGCATTTCCCTTCATATTCGGAAATTTTTGGATCTAGAGCATCCAACCGCTTATTGCAAAGAGTGATCAACATACTCATGCGGTGAAGGTTTCCACTAACATTTTTGAGAGGTTCAAGAGACTTTTGCAAAAAATTTGTTACTTCGCATAGTTTCTCAAAAACTTGTCTTTCTTGAGTATGATGTAGTCCCTTTTGTGGGGGGAGTATTCCTACAATTCCCTCTATAATTTCATATGCAATACTGGGATCAATTTCAACAAAAATTTCTTTAACAATGAAAACCAAGAGTTGCCTATGGGGCATGTTTAGCCCAACATAAAAATTGTGGAGTAAAATCTTGAAATTTCCCTCTATAGTACAATTATGATAGGATTCCATCATCCTATGCCAAGCATCTTTCAAATTTTCTCCTTGCCTTTTTTTGATGTGAAGAACTTCAAAGTCAAGAGACAAAGGAGGGGGGAATGGACTAGCCATAGGAGCGAGAAAGGCAGAAGGAGAAGAGGAATGGAAGAAGGGCCAAGAAAAGGCGAATATTTTTGAAAATTATTTTAGAAGTGGGGGAGAGGAAAACGAGAGGCGAATGGAGAATAATGTAATGCGAGGGATGAGAGTTTATGATGGGTACTTTGTATGTCTTGGCTTGGCGTAGATCTCCGCGGCAACGGCGCCAGAAATTCTTCATGCTACCTCTTGAGCTTGCATTGGTTTTTTCCTTGAAGAGGAAAGGGTGACACAGCAAAGTAGAGTAAGTATTTCCCTCAGTTTTGAGAACCAAGGTATCAATCCAGTAGGAGACAACGCGACAAGCCACCGAATACCTGCACAAACAAACACCAACTTGCACCCAACGCGATAAAGGGGTTGTCAATCCCTTCACGGTTATTTGTAAAGTGAGATCTGATAGAGATGGATAAACGGTAAAGTAATATTTTTGGTATTTTTTGTTTAAGGAACGGAAGGTAAAAGATTGCAAAGAAAGTAAATCGGAAACTAAAATTATAGATCGGAAACTTATATGATGTAAAATAGACCTGGGGGCCATAGGTTTCACTAGAGGCTTCTCTCAAGATAGAAATTATTATGGTGGGTGAACAAATTATTTCCGAGCAATTGATAGAAAAACACAAAGTTATGACGATATCTAAGGAAATGATCATGAATATAGGCATGACGTCCGTGTCAAGCAGACCGAAACGATTCTGCATCTACTACTATTACTCCACACATCGACCAACTCCTGCCTGCATCTAGAGTATTAAGTTCATAACAACAGAGTAACGCATTAGGTAAGATGACATGATGTAGTGGGATTAACTCAAGCAATATGATGAAAACCCCATCTTGTTATCCTCGATGGAAACAATACAATACGTGTCGGTTCCCCTTCTGTCACTAGGATCGAGCACCGCAAGATTGAACCTAAAGCTAAACACTTCTCCCATTGCAAGAAAAACCAATCTAGTTGGCCAAACCAAATCGATAGTTCGAAGAGACTTGCAAAGATATCAAATCATGCATATAAGAATTCAGAGGTGATTCAAATAATATTCATAGATAAGCTGATCATAAATCCACAATTCATCGGATCTCGACAAACACACCTCAAAAGAGTATTACATCAAATAGATCTCCAAGAACATCGAGGAGAACATGGTATTGAGAATCAAAGAGAGAGAACAAGCCATCTAGATACTAGCTATGGACCCGTAGGTCCGTGGTAAACTACTCACGCTTCATCAGAGAGGCAATGGTGTTGATGTAGGAGCCCTCCGTGAACAAATCCCCCTCCGGCGGGATGCTGGAAAAGGTCCCTAGATGGGATCTCACGGGTACAGAAGGTTGCGGCAGTGGAAAAAGTGGTTTCGTGGCTCCCCTGGAACTTTCTGGGTATATGAGAATATATAGGAGGAAGATCTAGGTCAGGGGGTCACCAAGGGGCCCACAAGGTCAGGGGGCGCGCCCTACCCCCCTGGGCGCGCCCCTCCACCTTTGTGGCCGCCTCGTGGCTCTTCTGACTTGCACTCCAAGTCTCCTGGGTGTCTTCTGGTCTAAGAAAAATCATCGCGAAAGTTTTATTCCGTTTGGACTCCGTTTGGTATTCCTTTTCTGCGAAACTCTAAAACAAGGAAAAAAACAGAAATTGTCACCGGGCTCTAGGTTAATAGGTTAGTCCCAAAAATCATATAAAATAGCATATTAATGCATATAAAACATCCAAAATAGAAAATATAAAAGCATGGAACAATAAAAAATTATAGATACGTTGGAGACGTATCAAATACGTATAGGTGTGTGCTCATGGGCGGGAGCAACCTGCTCAATGGATACCGGTTTGCGAATGTGATGTACTCGACATAGTTGAGAAAGTGAGCCTGGAGGCATTCCTGCCGTCGTACGTTGATGCGCGGCTCAATGGCGTGCAGCCACATGCCAGCGCAGGTCGGATACGGGGAAGTGGCATCGATGTGGTTTGAGATGCCTAGCTGGCCATTGTCGCGGCGACGTTCGAGATGAACTGGCTGATGGTGGCCTAGCTGTGGCGAGGGTGCCACAGCTGGACGTCGGGGTGTTACGAGGCGTAAATGTCCACACCGGCGGGTACTACCTATATTACAGAAGTACTCTAGTTGTGTAGTGATGCCCGGGATGAAATGTGTCACAGCCGCTGGATGAAAATTGGATGGTGCAGGAGTATGGATCGGAGCACAGGAGCGGAGCAGGCAAGCCGCATCCAATCGGTTGTGGCTATGGTAGAAACTTGATGGTCGTCGCAGTTCAGCTGGCCCGCATGTCATGCACACAAAGCAAGAGGAGCGGTGGGGCTGAGAGGGGTGAGGCAAACGTTGGGGGACGTGGTGCCGTGTGTTGGAGCGGCGTCGTGGGAATCGCGTGTGGAAGTGGTAGAAACGTGATGGTCGACATGGTTCAACTTCATGGAAAAGCTGTCATGTCTGCTGACACATGCATTGCATACCGCCCACTGCAAGGAGCAGTAGTGGATAAAACTTGTTCCAAAGACATGCACACCAGCAAAAAAATGAAATCCATGGGCACTAGCACCCCGAACATAGTTTTATAGAAGAACCCACCCGGGTGAGGAACCAGAATTTGACCCTGACATGATTTGAACCCTGGCCACAGGGTGTGCCACCGACCCAAACTCAATTTTTTCAGATGCTTAGGTGCACCAGATGTCATGCCACGCTACAAAATGTAAAAAATAGCTGTGATTTTTTAAGAACTTGTTATCTTCAAACCAGCCACACCCGTCCCTCATCTCATTAAATATTCTAAGGAATATATTTTGAGTGAAGCATGATTTATTTTTACTAATATATGTATATCAAAACTAGAGTGTTTATATTTCAAGCATGTGAACAAGTATTATTCTACTACTTTGGATCCATTGCAACGCATGGGCCGACACATTGGTAGTAGTAGTAGTCTCTACTCTTATAAAAAACAGAGTTGGTGATGATGGTGTGCCTGCCATCCTGCAATATAGGCTGTCCGATTTATCTCTGATGGATAGGAAGGGAACTATGGCAATTTTGCAAAAATATACCCACACCCCTCTTCACATTTGCAAATAAGGCCTTCCCTCGTTCATCCTTTTCTCCCACAAGATAAACTACTCATACAAATGCATCTTGATGTTCCGTGCAATGCACGAGCATCTTGCTAGTAGGAAACAAATCTCAAGTTTGACACGAGTTCGTGCAGCGATAGCACCACACGGCCGCGCAGGAGTTACATTTCCCTCTCGGGGCCCACAGGACTGAGCTTCGGCGCCTTACTACACCTGCCTTTGAGTCAATAACATGTGGACCCGATAGGTGGCTGGTCCACATGTCATGCTCCCGAAGGCAGAGGGGCGGTGGGGCCGAGAGGGGTAAGCTGCAGGTCGGGGGACGTGTGGTGTCATAGGATCGAGCGGCGTCATGGGCATCACGTGTGGCTGTGGTAGAAACTTGATGCTCGCCACATTTCAGCTGGCCCAGATGTCTTGCACACAAAGGCAGAGGGGCGGTGTGGCCGAGAGGGGTGAGGAACATGTCGGGGGATGTGGTGCCGTGGGTTGGAGCGGCGTTGTGGGAATCGCGTGTGGCAGTGGATGAAATGTGATGGTCACCGTAGTTCAACTTCCATGGACAAGCTATCATCTCTACTGACACATTCAATGCATACCGATCACTGGAAGGAGTAGTAGAGAAAGCTAGGCGGATAAATAGTTCCTTATAGTCAAGCGGACCTACGCTACTACTTGTTCCAAAGATATGCACACCATCGAAATAGTTCATCTATATCAATATACACATAGAGGAATTTTTTTTACATGAGAGGAAATAGTTCACCCATCCATAATGTCCTGCTGCTGGTGAAGCTTCTTCTTGTTGTTGTTGTTCTCATTTTCTATGGGAGACGGCTTCACAACAAGCTTTTTGGACCTTGCAGCTATCTCGAAACTCACACGGGTATGGAGGGCAGCATATTTTATTCGCTCATACGTCAAGGGATAATTCTCCCATCCATACGACCTTAATGCCAGCGTCTCGTCACCCTTCTGAAGATTTGTTCCGAGCACAAAATTTGCTACGTCGAATAGCGATGGTGTGTGTTTATCACAATATTCTACAGGAATTTTGATTCTGGTTTGTAGGTCAGCAATGGTTTTCAAATCAAGGTTGTACGGCGCCAGCTTCTGTTTGTCCCCTTCGATGGCTGCCCCATAGAAGTATATGTCCTTGCGAGACAAGAAATCATGGAGCTCACCTAGTATGGAGGGCACGTGTATGATATGGTACACCAAAATATCATCTTCGAGGCACAACTGAAGGACGGCGACACGTTGGATCTTCCCAGTGGCACGCTCCGTGTACTCTATGTCGAGACCGATGAACTTCATCTCTACCTTTCGGAGGGAGTTGGATACATTGTTAATCCACTTCCGAACAACCCTTGAGTGGTCAGTGACGGTGGCAATTATGCTCAATGAGCCTTCGACGAGAACATGTTGGACGATAAAAACCTATATCTGGATCTCTTTCGCCATTTGGAACCACTGGACCGAAGGGCTATGGTTTGGAGAATTAGGATTAGATGGCTAGTCTAACTAAAGAAGATGATTATTTAAAGGGGCTTCGGAATTAATCCAGGAGTATGTGAAGAGGTTAAAACAATGTGAGTGCAGTGGGGTTTGGATGCAAATGAAGATGAAGGAGAGGTGAAGAAGCTGAGGAAAATCGGTTCTCGATGGAGAAGTTAACGGGAGAAGTGGTCTGCAGGCAGTTGATTAGACGGCTAGGTACACTAAAGGAAAAGGCTATGCGGGTAGAATGAGGAGTGGTACCTATCTGTGTACGTGCCCATCCTTCTAGTGCTACATGTTCCACTAGCTAGTTGAGGTCACTCTTTTGAATCACTGTGGCGAGACATTTTTATGATTCCTTTTTAATTCTACACCCCTCCTGACAGATGGGACCTATGCAAACAGATATAAAAAATTGTGTCGTAGCTGGTTCGGACAGATATTAGCGCATGCCTGGGAGACACAATATTCTCTGGTTAAGGATTATGCGGTTATCCTAAAAAAGCCCTTCTTCGCGCTTCCGCATGCACGAGAATTTGGTTCTGCTCACAATATGGATGATACCTGGAGGATGAAGTGAACCCAGAGGCATGCTAGCATGGGAGACCTATTTCTGCTATATGGTACTACTCTGTATGTTCCTACTAGTAGTAGTAAAACTGTGTACACTTGATGGTAAAAATATTATTCATCCGGTCCTCACAGTGAAGTGATAAGACCCTGCGACCGATGTGACACTAGTCCAGGCGGCGTGTTCGTGTTACCAAAGTCAGTCTCACCATGTGCACTATGTAGTCACTGTCACCGCCGCTGTATAGCATGCCTCGCCTCGTCTCCGTCTCCCCTAGAACCACTCCATCTCCATCTCTGTCTCGTTGGCGATCCTGAGGTCACTCTTCATCATCTCATTGTGCCCCTGCATACCCTCACCTCGCTCGCCTCCCCCAGTACCACTATTCCCTTGCTAGCCGCTCCAGCACCGAGAGCCTTCTCCCCCATAAATCAAGCCTCCAAAAACCCCACCTTCCAAACTCCACCATGGCCGAACGCGAACCGTGCAGCATCCATATGAGTCACGATTGGAGCAATCTCCCCAGTGACATCCTCGACCTCTGTTGTTCACGTATGAATAAGTTGAGTGCCGTGCGACTGGCTGCATACTCAAGAGACATGCACATGACCATCGTCCATGCGAGGCCAAAGCTTTTCAAGACACCCTTCTTGCTGCTATCTGGTCTTGCGAGATTTGCTCACCATGATACGGATGCGTACATGATGACCCTCGACTTCAATCCGACCTCCATTAGCCGAAACTTCTTTGCAGCTATGTAGTGGGTCGTTGTAAATCATTTCCCTCGAGTTCGATCCAATCACCATCGCCCAAAACTTCTTGGCAGGTATGTACTGGGTTGGCATGAACTCCCACTGGATGGCTGTCGTTAGAGAAGATAGGAAAAAGTTGGTTCTCATGAACTTCCATACCTCCCATGAGATTATCCTTCCTCCGTTGGATTATATAGGGTTTTAACATCGCGGTCCAAGTCATCAAGATTACCATGTCAGTTGGATGGACCTTTTTTGTAGAATATTGGAATCTTCCAAGTGCCCACACGACATGCAGATTACGCAGACTTCAAGCTAATTGCCTTGTTCGACCGCTGACTCGCCAATCTTTACGTCGGTGCCTTTTTTAGCTGGAGACAACTCAGCTCGCAGTGGATCATCAAAGCTGATACACACTTCTGTGATGCTATTGAACACAATGGCATCATCTACATGCTCAACAAAGCATATGGTACCACGTATTGCTGGGACGACGTGTGCAAGTTATTTTCTTCTGATGTTAATGATAATGCCATGACACTATTTGAACTCAATGACAAATTAAAACAACAGTTTGAGTAGAATTTGAGTACAACTATGGCAATGTATTAGAGACGTCGTAAATCAGATATATTTGGATAAGTTAATTCATGCGATTGTGACCATGTCATTACCGCCATTTGTACCCTTGAATAATCAAACGATTAGGAAGATATGGATATTCTCCTTACTTTATAGTAATCTATATACTACTAAATATGAGTGTGTATCAATAGCCATGTTAGTTTCCTCATTTTCATGATGTAGAAACATGCATCACACTGTTGTTTTCATTTAACCATACATTAGGGAAGTAAATGTACATATGGAGAACTCTATATTTGGAAGTAGTGAAATCCTGTAATGCTTACCATGTGTACATACCTATATTTGCCCTTCAGCAATCAATCATTGGTGCGCATCGGTCCTAAGCAAACGATTTTTAACCCCTTTCCGTGACGACATCTGTAACTGTCGCCAAATGAGCGTGGGCGATAGGGGGGGGGGGGGTCCTTCCCACATGAACCAGAAAATGTCGGGGACAGGGCCCCTACAGTACTCCTACTCGTTTCTGCTCGCATTGCCATCGCAGTCGGTATTCTGTGGTGCTACGTTTACGATGCGCAGCCCATCACAAACGGTTCACTATTATAGAACGTGTATGATGCGCAGCCCATCACAAATGGTTCACAGTTAAGAAGATTAGCTAATCGCCATACAAGTGTCGGACAGGATTACGAAACGTTGGACCGTCGTAACATCGTCGTACACGACAACTATCGCACACGCTAACCTGTGGTGCAATGTTTATGATGCATACTTCATGAGAAATAGTTCATGGTTGCGAATCGTGTACGATAAGGCAACTAACACAAATGTTTAGTTCACCCGCGCCGTTTGTGATATTGTCTGACATCACACATGGTTTGCAAATGGCAACTGTGTGCATGCTTGCACACATTTCCTCTATGTGAATCGTCTCGGATTATCGTGCATATCGCAAACGTTTGTGTTTTACCAACTGTGTGTGCCGTAACAACATGGAGAGCGTAATTTCACCCTAATTTAATTGCTGCTTTTCCAAATTGTACCAGATTTGGATCTGAATTTTAATGTATGCTACAGCTTTATTCATACCCATCAGGTTCAAACAACCAATGCGTTATTCGATTCATAGGTACATATGTTCAAGAATTACATAAGAACCAAATAAAGAATGATGAACCACAGTTGTATACTTGTACTATTAAAGACGGTAAAGAAAGAGGCGAAATATATTCTGGTTGCTGAACAAGGTGAAGTGGAATGCCCATATTGTGCCCTCCTCCATGCAGAAGGCACGCACAACTCTACTCCAACCCCTTGTGATGGCCGACCGCCCATCCTTCACGGTCTTCATGAAAACATCTAGATAATCATCGTGTTCTGGTAGAAATACTTTAACCTTTGCATGCCCACCAATCATGTAGTTTGAGAGGTAATCTTGAGTAAAGTGCTTTGGCAACCACTGCAATTAAAGGAAAAAGATTCAGACATTGTCATCTAACACAACTCATTAAGGGCAGTAAAAAGAAGGATGCATAGTTCTCACTTACCATCCTGCAGTTCGCTGTTGTGTTGGATAAAGTGTAAACAAATAGTTTAACTGCCATCTTTGGACCCATTTTATCTTTATCAGCTTCCTCACTTGATGCTGGTTCATCGATATCTCATTGCCCCATACACAGAAAGGGTCGAAGCGCGGATCTTTACCAATGACATATGAACCTAAACACCAAGTTAATATTAGAAGCTAAACAACAATTGCACAATCATGTAGCACAACACTCTTTTATAATATGTCTATATACATCTGTATGTGATAGTCCATTTGAAATCTCTAAAAAGACAAATATTTAGGAACGTAGGGAGTATCTTATAACATCCAACATACTCATATATTAGATGAATTAACATCTTATATTATCGGCCGGAAGGAGTTTAGTGCATTCTTACAAATTATCGGCTGATTAACTGCTGCTGTATCCAGGGGTTACAGTTATTTTGAGCTAGTTCGGGCTCAAATAGCTCTAAAGTATATCTAAACATGAGGGATAGTTTGAGCTAGTTGCATCTATAACCCACCCAAAAAGACTATCCAACCCAAGACACGCTAATTGGAGCTAGTTCTCCTAGTGTATTTTTTGTCAATCTAACCGTACCATCCAAACAACTCTTTGGATGGAGTTAGTTCAGGGTTAGTAATGAGCTAGAAACTAACTCTAACCTCTAGCTAAGTTGAGTATCCAAACAGGCTTGTGTTGTTGTTGTTGCTGCTGCTCCTCTACGTATATCTAGACATCATTAGAACATTAATGTAACACTGTTCCTTGTTGCTATGTAGCCTAGGATTGCATATTTAAACATTAAGTGCAATGCATGTTGCTATGTAGCCTCAGATATATTTCATATGGCCCTAGTTAACCTAACGATAAATGGGTTACAGATATATTCAGTTAAAAGTCTGATTCACCGATTAGTCCCTTATCAGCCACCGGCCTATATGGTACAGGTCGTGGTTCTAAGTCTGACAGTAGAAAGGGGGTACGTAGAAGGAGGCAAGATCCTAGCTACGATGAGGTGGTGCACGAAAGATTTACGAGTTCAGGCCCTTCTCGGAGGAAGTAACAGCCCTACGTCTCGGTGCCCTGAGGCGGTCGACTAGATTATGCGTGAAGTTACAGGGGGTGCGAACCCTTGTGCCAGAGGAGGGGGTGGCTTATATAGAGTGCGCCAAGACCCCAGCCATCCCATGTTACACAGGGTTCAATGTACATTAAGGTGATACATTACTAGTAACGCTAGCAATAAAGACATATAAATGATCATTAACACTATGGAGTGAACGCCTGACCGTTGCCATCCTAAGTGACTTTAGACCTTCTGTACTCCGAGTGGTTTCTTGTTCGGTCGAGAGATGATATACTAGTCGAATGGAATTGAGTTATCCGAGTGGAATTGTTTGTCGAGTCGGTTGCATTCTGAGGTGATTCCAGTCGGTGAAAATTGTTCTGCCTTGAATGTCGTTGATCTTCGGGTAGAGACCTTGGCGAGGGCGTCTAGGTCAGGCCTATTACCCTACCCTAGGTACATGTCCTTGTCAGTACCAGCTACCGATATCCTGAATAGTGAGCAGATATAAGCCATGGGATGAAACTAACCTCGATGGAAAACAGCAGTCGTTCCCAAAATTGTCCTATGTAGGTACATCGAGAAGCATGTTAAGCACAACAGTTCATACTTGCACATATATAACATCATGTTGTGAATAACTGGAAATTTGGAATAAACAAGGCATACTACGAACAACCAAAGATAGCATTTGAAACTGGACATATGCTAACTACAAACAACAGAATAATCAAAAAACTTTAAAAGAGGCATATGCTAGCTATAACAGGCTTAACGGCAAGCAAATATATACATTTCTATTGGTATATTTAAAACTGGATTGATGAAATGGACTGCACAGTAAATAATTGCACATATAGAGCATCACATTGTGAACAACTGAAATAAACAAGGCATGCTGCAAACAACCAGATATAGCAATTAAAACTGGACATATTCTCACTACACTACAAAAGGGACTTGACAAAACAAATTATGGGTTTCCCCCTGTGAAGAGGCACGACAAAACAAATCATGGGTTTCCTCACTTGTCACAGATGGGCTCGTTCTCATGGGAAGAGCACGGACCCTGGATGAGCTCCATGTTGTCGCATATGGGCTCCTTCCCCTTGGAAGAGCACGGCTTTAGGGTGCCCTCCCTGATGTCGCAGATGGGCACTTTCCCCTTGGAAGAGCAGATGGGATCTTTCCCCTTCGAAGAGCTAGAGAGTGTGCCCTCCTCCTGGTCGCCGTCGATGAGGTCTGACTTGGAAGCTGTGGATCCCAAGCCAGCATCGCAGAACGTGTCCTTCAGAAATGACAAAAGGGACTCGATGGCGATGTAGAGTGGCAAATTATTGACAGCGAGCGAGAGGAGATCAGCAACAGGGCCATGGATGAGATCGGCGGCGGTTGAACCTGAGGGGTTGGGTGTGGGCCACTTAACCTGTGACATAACCCACCTCAGGCCGTCGCTGTCGATGACCAAGATGTCGTAGCCGGCGTACAAGATATGCCCGCATACTCTAGCCCGCTACTTGAGTGCCTACCGCCTGTAATGGTCCTCAGGTTCCTCGGCGACGTCGGGCAAAGAGACCGCTATACACCTCTTTTGGGCCAGTCTCTTCTCGAGCTCCACAGGAAGCATAGCCGGGCTTAGGCTGCGACACTCTGGAGTGGGAGATGGGGATGGGGATCTGTGGGAAAGGGGGCGCTTGGCAGGCGTCATCTAAGAAACTCAGGGTGGCCTGGGTATGGAGATCGGTGGGTAAGCTGCAGAGGCAAACCGACAGATGGTGACAATGGAGGCCTTGCAGCGGCGGGGACCTTGCTAGGGTTTCGAGTGAGGGAGGGTGTGTTTGTGGGGGGGGATGTCGGATTTCGGGTTATGGCAAACCCTTGAGGTTCGAACACTGGGGTGCGCGCAGAGCTTTCGTCTCCTACCTACCTGCACCCCTCCGCCTTGCTAGGATCTAAACTAAGGAAAGAACAACAGAAGAGACACAGGGTTTATACTGGTTCGGGCCACCGTTGTGGTGTAATACCCTACTCCAGTGTGTGGTGTGGTGGATTGCATCTTGGGCTGATGATGATGAACAATACAAGGAAGAACAGCCTCGCGAGGGTCTGTTCTTCGCTGGGGCGATGAACTGCTGGGAGGAGCTCAGTCACCCTTCGCTCTTTCTCTCTATCTGATCTAAACCCCTCTCTCAAGAGCCTCCTTCTCCGAACCCCTCAGCTCTCTGTTTTTCTCTGTGTCCGTGTGTCTTGCGGGTGGCTGGTCCTATTTATAGAGGCCCTGGTCCTCTTCCCAAATATCGAGCGGGAAGGGAGCCAACAATGGCGGGCAAATTTGAAGGGGGACAGCCAGTACTAGCTACCCTGACAAAAGTAGTCTTCGCCTGCGCAAAGCTCTAGTGATGACGCCGTCTTGGGCTACACGGTGACCTCCGTCTCGTAGTCCTCCTGGTCTTGGTCTCGTTGCACCGAAGTGGCAACCTTTGCCTGATGCCTCGGTACTCTGCAGTTGCACCTGCCCCCTTTGCACCAAAGAGGAAAGGAGGACACTGCGCGGGCTGGCACCCGCCTGGCGCCCTTGGTCTTCATGGCTTGCGTCACGGGCGCCTCGAAAGGTACCCCGCCTTGATCTCTCCGCCTCCTCGTGAGCCAGCCTGACGAGGCCGTGCCTGAGGAAGCTCCGAGTTGTCCGCCTCGCGAGGCTTGGGCCCTCGCGAGGGTCTTGGGTTTGTGTTGGTGAAGATGGGCCGCGCTGGGCCCCCTTTTGAGCCACGCTGCAGGCCGCAAGAAGGCATGTCTGGGGACCCCCGTTCCCAGAACGCCGACAGTAGCCCCCAGGCCCAAGGCGCGCCCGGACTTGGCCATGCAGGGAGGCGGAAGGGCAAGAGCGAAGCGCCACGGGCCCTAACAGCCTGCGGCCTTGGGCGCCGCGTGGCAGCTGATTGGACGTGGGCGGCACTGTTCCCACACGCCCTCCTTATTTTGCGCCATGCTAGGCGGACCCGTAGTTGTACACAGCCGTTCCCCTTTTTGGTTGCTCGAGCACCCTCTGTCCTTCCTCCGCTTGAACTCCGGTTTCTGTTCCCAACTCAATCTTGAACCTCCCCCCCCCTTCCCATCGCCATGGCTCCGACGAAGAAGGGGAGAGGGAAGAAACCCAAGTCTCCGCCTTGCCCGCCGCCGTTGGCGGCCCCCGCCGAGGGTTTGGGCAAGGTCAGCTTGGCCCTGGCCACCATCTTCAATGAATGCAGGAGGACGACGGCCTGGCCCGCGTCCCACTTCTCCATCGACAGGATAGCCACCGAGGTCCCGTACTTTGCCGACGCCCTGTGGACGGGTCTGGTTCCTCCCTTTTCTGATAGCTTGTACTAGTTGTCCCCATTCGAATTTGCCCGCCGTTTTTGGCTCCCTTCCAGCTCGATATTTGGGAAGAGGACCAGGGCCTATATAAGTATAGCTAGCCACCATAGTAGAGGCATCTTATCTTAGCTTGGCCCAACCCGAGCGAGAGCCTACTCACATGAACACCTCAACCTCAGGAGGTTGTTCTTCCTCTATATTGTTCAACATCAGCCTTAGAGGCAATCCACCACCACCACACTGGAGTAGGGTATTACACCACAATGGTGGCCTGAACCAGTATAAATCTTGTGTCTTTCTGTGTTGCGAGTTCGCCGAGTTCGTCCGCGAGATCTTAGCGAGCTAGGGCGTAGATCGGTGGGAGGAAAAGATTTCGCGCGCACCCCAGTGTTCGAACCTTAAGGGTTTGCCGGAACCCCACATCTGACATTTGACGCGTCTGGTAGGGGTGCACCGTAGCTTCACTCCCATCAGTTCGTCGCTCCGTCGCTCCATCGTCTCCATGGCGGACGCACGCCATGCTCGAGCTGAGCATCGGGCTTCCCTCACAGCCCGCGTCGCTCAGACGGCTCCCGTCGGCGGGCCACATCGCCGTTCTCCGTCTCCCGCCGCCAACGCTGCCACCGGCCCGACGGGGAACGACCAGCAGGCGGCTTCGCTGCATCCTTCGGTGCGGCAGGACGGCTGCACAGCCACTCCTTCACTGACCCCTGCCGGTTCTTCGTCTCACGCGCACCGCGCTCCCTTGGAGGCACGGGCCCCGCTCCTCGCGGCGAACGAGCTCCTGTGCTACCACCCCATCGATGACCTCTGCGAGGAGTGGCTCGACCGCGTCGCTGAGCTCGTCCGCGCCGTACGGGGCTCTCCGGCACCATCCCACTCTCTGCCTCCCCCTCAACCAGCCGCGGGCGATGGGGCTCGTGGTGTGCCTCCACCACCTCAGCCCCAAGACGGCGCCTTGGCACCAAGGCGCGCAGCTCCGCGGCATGATCCGTCGCGCCCGGCGCCCGCGCGCGAAGAGAGAAGCTGCCAAAAAATTCCGCGACTGCAAGAAGCTGCACCTACGCTCCCCGCGCCACCTCGTCAAGACCGCGCACCACCCGCAATGGTGCAGCGCGGACCTCGTCAAGACCAAGCTCCACCTCCGAAGTGGTCCCCGGCAACCATGGCTGGCTGCCGCGCCTTCACCTGCGAGCTGCGTAGTGTCGCCTGGCCGGGCAAGTTCAAGCCGGATCTACCTCCTCGCTATGACGGTACCGCCGACCATGCGGAGTTCCTGAAGCTCTATGAGCTGAGCATCGAAGCAGCCAACGGCGACGAAAAGGTCATGGCGAACTGGTTTCCCATGGCTCTCAAGGATGGAGCTCGCTCTTGGCTCCTGAACCTACAGCACGGCTCGATCTCTTCCTGGGATGAGATGCACGATCGCTTCGTCGCCAACTTCCAGGGCACTCGCGACCGCCCACCGGCCGCGGGTGATCTACGCCGCATCAGGCAGCAGCCAGGGGAGACCCTCCAGAAGTACATCCAGCGCTTCAACAACACCCGCCTCAAGATCCCCAGGGTCACGGACGAGGCCATCATCTCTGCATTCTCCGATGGCATCCGTGACATCAAGATGAAGGAAGAGCTCGCCATCCACGAGGAGCTCTCCACATCTTAGGAGCTGTTCAACCTAGCGACCAAGTGCGCAAGAGCTGAGTAGGGGCGCCTCTCTCTCCTTGAGCCTCCAGCTGTGGGCACGGAAGAGGAGAAGGCCAAGGCTAAGGACGTGAAGCGCAAGGAGGTGGCTATGCTCGCAGTGGAGCCCGACATCAAGCGGGCAGAGATCAGCCCGAGTCGTCCAAGAATGGCCGACTGTTCTGCGCCTTCCACGACCTGAACACACACAACACCAACGACTGTCAAGAGCTCAGAGCCATACGCGAAGGACGCTACGATCGACGCCCCGAGCACAACAACCGGGGCTATGGCTACGGAGGAGGACGTGGAGGCGGACGCTGGGACAACCGTGGCCCGCACCAGGAGTGCCGCGACCGGCCTCGTCAGGACCGTTGGTAGGACCAACCCCGCGAGGGCGCCTGGAGGGACCTGCCTCGTGGGGATCATCCTCAGAGCAACGTCGATCTTCCCCCACTGCCGCCACTAAGAAGGAATGACGACCACCACCAGGACGAGGGGGCTGGGGGCTTCCAGGAGCCGCGTGCGATCGCCTGCATCTTGGGCGGCGCCCAGGCCCCTGCCTCTCAGCGCACCTTCAAGCAGTTCGCTCGCGAGGTGAACGCGGCGCTCCCCAAACCAGAGGCCACGCGCCCGCTGAGGTGGTCCCAATGCGCCATCACTTTCAGCTCGGCGGATCAGCTCAAGTGCACCGCCACCGCCGGCGTCCTCCCTATGATGTGTTCCCTAGTCATCAGCAACGTGCAGGTCACCAATACCCTCATCGACGGCGGCGCAGGGCTCAACGTCCTGTCCGTCGACACGTTCGACAACCTCCAAGTGCATTATGAGCAGCTCCAGCCCACCAAGCCTTTCTCAGGAGTGATCGACGGCTCCACCACAACGATAGGGTAGGTCCGCCTGCCTGTCACCTTCGGGGAGAGAAAGAACTACTACACTGAGCTCATCGACTTCGACATCGCGCACATTCGCCTGCCGTACAATGCCATCCTCGGGTATCCGGCCCTGGCCAAGTTCATGGCAGTCACTCATCATGGCTATAACGTTCTCAAGATGCCAGGAAGTGGAGGAATCATCACGGTCCCGTGTGAAGAGAGGGATGCGGTGTGCTCCCTCGAGCGCGCCTTTTAAGCTGCAGCAATCAACGACCCCGATAGCAGAAATGAAGGCCCTCTGGAGGCCATCCCCAAGAAGAAGCAGTCTCACCGTGGAGGACCTTAGGAGGATGGCGTCGCGGCAGGAGCCTCGCCAGGACCAGCGCCCGCTCCAGGGGTGCCTCCCTCTATCGCATAGGAAGGCGCGCCCGGCGCCCTCCTCAAGCAGGGCTCGGGAGCTCTCTTCTGGAGGGCCTCAGGCCTTGCCAACCTCACGAGGGAGGCGCTTGGGCACCACTTGGAGGCGTGCTTCGCTGCACGTGACCCTAAGGAGAGCACAGGGCAAGGGGTGCCAGCCACTCAGGAGTTCATCACCAAGACCACCCAAGAACTACAAGACGCAAGAGCCATGCGCGGCGACATCCGCTCACGGGGCGCGGCTCACCACCTAGGCGAGGGTGCTGAGCTGCGCGTCTGCATCGACATCCCAGGGGTCAACAGGGGCGCATCTCAGGAGCGCTTCTGGCCTTCGTGTGCGGGTTGATGCGAGGGCCCACCACACAACTACGTTCGCATGCCCTTCGGCTTGCCGAGCATGGCGTCAGCTTACCAACGCAACCTACGACGTGTACTGGCGGCTGAGGAGGCCAGGTACCACGCCGTCCAGGAAGAGATGGAGACAGTCTTCAGGGAGCCTCCCGAGCCCCTAGAGCCTCCTGAGGCTTAGGGCTCCAGTGGCTTGTGAGGAGTCATTTCTTCAACATACGCCTTTAGCTGCACCAACTCTTCTTCGTCTACAAAACCAGGTGACATCTTTCAAGCTCGTTTAGCTGGGAGCGCCCCTCGGGCTGCATTATTCCCAGGCCGCGTGGGTCCGTCCCTGCGGCATGTACCCCTTTTTGCTTATATCTTTAGCTTACCTTGTTGGGGGTGCCCCTCGGGCTACATCATCCCCAAGCCGCTCGGACCGGACCCGGTGGCATGTATATTCCTGCATTTACCCAAGCTGATTTGCCTTCCCTGCTTAACCTGCCCATGGTTATCACCTGCTAGATCATCTCCCCCTGCGGAGCCTCCTCACAGGCACGGCGCTGGTGCATGGGTCCGTCCCTGCCACGTCGAAAAATCTGAGCGGTCGAGCTCTGGCTCGCGGCACGCCGCGCGCACGTCACCTCACCAGGCCCTCAGTGCCTTCACTACACCCGGACCAACCAGCGGCAGGCTAACGGCTGTAACGGCAAATCATGTTCTTTTGGTGCCTGTCCACACGGATCCTGTGGGAAGAATAGCAGGTGGCACCGCGAGTCTCCTTTTCTCTCGTGCAATTCGCTTGCGCGTTAAAGGCGGGCTCCACAGCATCGCGACTCAGGAGCTCTTACTGGCTCTCCAGCCCTCACCACCTGGCCTTGACCACGGCATCGCGACCTGGCATACCAGCGGCGGCTGAGCTCGCTCGAGGGCCGGGACCTGGGGACATAGAGCACTAAGGAGAGCATGAGGGGAGGGAAACTCGTAAGGGCCGGCCTAGCTATGCCGCACGAGCAGGCGCGATGGCCTAGCGCAACGCCAGGAGTCGCCACGAGATCAACAAGATAAGTCCCGCACTCAAATCGGCTAAATGTTTGGGCCTAATGGTCACTCACATCTTGCTGCGTTAACTCCATTTATCGCCTTACCATGGCTGCTTGAGCGCTAAGGGGGACCTCCTGAGCATCGTGCCTCAGGGGCTCTTATTGGACCTCGGGCCGTGCACCTCCTGGCCTTGACCACGGTAGGCGACCTGGCATACCAGCGACGGCTGTAGCCGCCTTGGGACTGGGACCAGTCAGCGTAGAACAACAAGCTATCATGAGGAAAGAAAGGGGACGACCGAGACTTAACGGGACATGCGTTCCCCAAATTCTCATAACAGGGAGGAAAAGCACCAAAGACATTACGGACCCTTACATGCCCCCACAGGGTAATTCATGATTCATTGCAGGAAACAAAAGCTGATGCTAAGGGGAACCCTATCTACATCCTCCCGAGGCGGACACCATCATCAACAGTGGGCCACGGGAGGCCGGCGCCAACCCCATCCAGATCAGCGGTGGCAACGACCAGATGCGGCAGCACTGCTCCGAGCGCGACGAGAGCTCAGAGGCACGTAGCTGTCATCGCTCGTCTCCGGAGTCTCGTAGAGCTCGGGAGAGCTGCTGGACTCCCAAGGGCTGCTGCTGCTGGAGTAATCGCGAGCGGAGCGCGCGTCAGCCTCGCGCTCCTCTTCGGAGCAGCCTTCCAGGCGGCGGCCCTCAGCATCAAAGACCTTGAAGAAGAGTACGGAGATGTCGTCGTACTTGAAGTGGATCGTGAGGGCGCCCCTCGCACGGCAGACCCTCTCGATCTCACTCCAGCCGCGATTCATGAAGATCTTGCCGGGGGCGACCGCCTCGATCTCTGCTCCAGTCGCTGGAGCGCCGCAGTCGGCATGCTGCAACCAGAGCTCAAGAGGTCCCCGCGGTGGCATCACGTCGGAGAAGAACCGTGGGAAGCGGATCCAGGAGCTTGGAGGCATCGACGCCCACAGCACCAACTCGCACGAGGAGTCCGTGAAGTGAACTCCAGGGGCGACGGCACACGTCGCCATGGCGCGGAGACCCCGGATGCGGCGTGGGTGGCGCTGCTCGTCACCTTGTCCTCCCGAGCCCTCGGTTCGGGCATACAAGAGCAGCGGGTACCACGGAGGAGGCCACTCGAACCAAGGCCTCAACACCACCTGCATCGCCGCTTCATCACAGCGATGGATCGACATTTTCTTCGGTGGAATAGGCATCGGATCATCACGGGGAGCCTTTCCTTTCTCTTCAGTAGAGAACTTTCTAATGGGCACCATTGTTGTCAGCAGTGGAGCAAGGAGGAAGAAGCAAGCGAGCGAGGAATAGATGGGCAACGGGGGCTCCGCCCCCTCCCCATTTATAGGAAGAGAAGGCCAACCGACGTCTCACACGATCGCAGGTAATGATGGTTTTCCTTGCATGTCGCAGGGACTTGTCAAGTCATGCAGTTGCCGAGGCAGCATGGGGAAGCGGAGACGCCCACGACCAATCAACCGCCACGCGTCAACTGAGGCCGCAGGCTTTTGGGGCCGGCGGTGCTCCGTAGTTGGCCCTTGGTTTCGCCATGAAGCCAAACCCGAGTGCACCTTGGGCCCGGGGGCTACTGTCGGCGTTCTGGGAACGGGGGTCCCCAGACTTGCCTACCCGCGGCCCGCGGCGTGGCTAAGTCATCAGGCTGTATGGCCCATCTTCACCAACAATGCATCCAAGACCCTCGCGAGCATCCAAGCCTTGCGAGGTGGACGACGCAAGACCTCCTCTAGAGTAGCCTCGCCAAGCAGGCTCATGAGGAGCTGAGATATCAAGGTGAGGCAAACCTCATGAGGCTTTCGTGACGTGAGCCATGACAAACAATGCCAGCCGGGCGCCAGCGCGCGTAGCGTCCTTGTTTCCTCTTTGGTTCTAAGGAGGCAAGCGCAGGCGAGGAGTACCGAGGCATCAGGCAAAGGATGCCATTTCGGTGCAACAAGACCAAGGCTAGAAGGACGGCAAGACGGAGGTCATCATGGAGCCCAAGACGGCGTCACGACCAGAGCTTTGCGTAGGCGAAGACTACTTTTGTCAGGATAGCTTGTACTAGCTGTCCCCCTTCGAATTTTTCCACCACTGTTGGCTCCCTTCCCGCTCGATATTTGGGAAGAGGACCAGGGCCTATATAAGTAGAGCTATCCACCATAGTAGAGCCATCTTATCTTAGCTTGGCCCAACCGGAGCGAGAGCCTACTCACAAGAACACCTCAACCTCAGGAGGCCGTTCTTCCTCTATACTGTTCAACATCAGCCCTAGAGGCAATCCTCCACCAGCACACTGGAGTAGGGTATTACACCACAACAGTGGCCCGAACCAGTATAAATCTTGTGTCTTTCTGTGTCACGAGTTCGTCGAGTTCGTCCGCGAGATCTTAGCAAGCTAGGGCGTATATCGGTGGGAGGAAAAGACTTCGCGCGCACCCCAGTGTTCGAACCTTAAGGGTTTGCCGGAACCCCACATCCGACAAGCCCCCCTCCTTCCCTCATGTTGGCAAGAAGGGAATCCCAAGCTACAAATGCATCCCCCAACCGAGGTTCATTCACCTAACAAAGTGCGAAGTAGATAGCAGCCCCCCCTCCCTTGTGTCGGCACGAAGGGAATCCTAAGCTATGAATGCATGCCCCCCCAACCGAGGTTCACCCTAGCAAAGTGCGAAGTAGCTAGCAGCCCCCCTCCCTCGTGTCGGCACGAAGGGAAACCTAAGTTATGAATGCATGCCCCTCCCAACCGAGGTTCACCTAGCAAAGTGCGAAGTAGCTAGCAGCCCCCTCGTGTCGGCACGAAGGGATTCCTAATCTATGAATGCATGCCCCCCAACCGAGGTTCACCCTAGCAAAGTGCGAAATAGCTAGCAGCCACCCCTCCTTTGTTTTGGCACGAAGGGAATCCTAAGCTATGAATTCATGCCCCCCAGACCGAGGTTCACCTAGCAAAGTGTGAAGTAGCTAGCAGCCCCCCTCTTGTGTCGGCACGAAGGGAATCCTAAGCTATGAATGTATGCCCCCTCTCCCCCAACCGAGGTTCACCTAGCAAAGTGCGAAGTAGCTAGCAGCCCCCACCCCCCTCATGTCGCCACGAAGGGAATCCTATCCTATGAATGCATGCCCCCCAACCGAGGTTCACCTAGCAAAGTGCGAGGTAGCAACCCCCCCCACACACACACTTTCAGTCGGTGGGCCAAAGAGGCATATATCTCACCAAGATGGATCGTAAAACGGACCAATAATAATCCACCTTGGTCGTACAACCTCTCTCTTGTTGTTGGTCAAAGTGATGGTTGTCCATGCGACCCCAGAGATGGGCTAGCTCGCCAATAATCATGCAAGTAGCTAATCCCTAAAGACAACCACTGCATGTGTGTGGCCCAAACATATGTATGGAGAGGTGTGTTTTTGAGTAACAATGGAACAACTTTGATGTGGCACCATGATTTCGAACTAGAAATCCCCAGATTGGGTGAGGGTTAGGTTGACGATGCATATGTATGTTACACCACACTTCAAGCCAACGACGGGGATTCATGCATGCGTGCATGCATAGTATATGAGCTCAAACTTAATTAGGTCTTAATCTCACCATGACCTATACTACGATAACATGAACCAAATGAAGAATCTACCATGGTAACTGAGGGAGTCTTGGATTAGGGGGTGTTCGGGTAGCCGGACTATACCTTCAGTCGGACTCCTGGACTATGAAGATACAAGGTTGAAGACTTCGTCCCGTGTCTGGATGGGACTTTCCTTGGCGTGGAAGGCTGTCACAGCCCTAGAGTTTGATTGCACTTAGTTTCATAAGCATTCATGTCATCATGTTCAATTTAATAAATTTGAAATGGGGATTGATAAACCCTAGCACAAATGCAATTCAAATAGGTTCAACCAAAATATTTTCAATGACCTCAAAATATCCTTTTAAAAATGTTCATGATTTATGGAAAAAGGTGAAAGCCTCTACCAGAGATGATGCATATTTTTCCAGGACATTTTGGTCATTGAATTAAATCATTATGGTATTTGAGTTGGAGTTTAAAAGTTACCATTAAATCTTGGTTGCTCCAAATATTCTGAAATTTATTGTGTGGTTTGAAAATAATTCAAATATTCCTCACAAAAATTTACAGAATTAACCAAAGTGTTTTGGTTGGTATTTTATTTGCAAACATAAAGCAGAAAAATAGAAAAACAGAATAAAATTAGAAAGGACAGAGAGAGAGAAGCCCAGCCACTTACCTGGAGCTGGCCTAGTTGGCCCAGCCCACCAACCCCTGCCAGTCGTCTCCTAGCTTCTGCCAGGAGGACGATGCCGTGTCAACGCGCGCGCAACCAAGCTCCACCTCCTGCTTCCACCTCCTGCTCCCCCTTCGCCCTGTCCTCGCGACGCCACGGAGATGCCAGAGACCCCTGTCCTCTCTCTCCCTCGCCCGCAACGTCTTCCTCCCCTCTGCTCTCTCTCCCATGGCCGACCGAACGAGCCAGAGCGCACCGACGCCGTTCGCCGTGGCTGCAGCCACTCCCTCGCTCCCTCTCCGCGTCCCCGAGCTCCGCCACGACCCTGTGGAGCAACACACCGACGCACGCGAGCAGAAGAGGCCCCAGTCGACCGGAGCGTCGTCGTCTTCACCTCTGGTGCCTAGAGATCGACTCCATAGATTTGCCTCGTCCAGAGCGTCCCCGAGCCCGCTGAGCTTGTCTACGTGACAGCTGTGAGCTCACTGTCTTCTCCCCCTCGTTATCTTCGTCGTTTGCGACCTCCAGCGTCCGTAACCGCCGTGGCCGAGCTTCCCTTGCTGCCAGCCATGTCGCTGTCGTCGTTGCCGCCACTGCAGCTCGAGCCTGAGAGCGTCACCGTGCTCAGCGTGTCTGCAGGAGCACGAAGCACCCCACCGCTCGAATCGCCGTGCACTACAATGATGATTCCGAGCTTGACTGAACCACGTCCGCCGCAAACCTCATCGCCGGCATTGATTCCGGTGAGCCCCGCGCCCAACTCCGCCTCCTCTTGATGCGGGCGAGCAAGGGCTATGCCCTGGTGCCCTCAGCGCACTAACCCGACGCCTCTAGAGCAAATCCGGCGCGCCCCGCCGTGTTCTGTGGTCACTGCCGGTTGAACTCCGGTGAGATGACGTGGCCCGTCATTAGTACCTAACAACCCCACTAATTAACCCTCTAGTGACACCGACATATGGGCCCCATGCCCTTAATTAACCATAGTTTAGTTTCTGATTAGTTTTAACTAATAACCGTGGCCCCACCAGTCAGAGTTGACCCTGCTGACATGGCCGTTGACCGGACCCACCTGTCCGTGACACTGATGACCTCGGGTCACTGACCAGTGGACCCCACTGGTCAGGTTTGACCTGGACCGGCCTGTTGACCCTGCTGACGTCACCCAGACGCAATGCTGATGCAGTAATTGATTTTCTGGATTTAAAATAAGTAGAAAATTCTAGAAAATGCCCAAAAATTCTAAAAATCATAGAAAATTATCTATAACTCCAAATAAGATAAATTATATATGAAAAATTATCAGAAAAATCCAATCTATCCATTTATGCTAGTTTCATGCATGTTAGAACACTTTAACCTTGCTGTTTAGGTGAAACAAGTTAATGCACTTATATGACTTCATAAAATGGGTTTGCATTTGAATCCTTGGTTCAAATGGACTCATTTCAATATGTTCTAGCTTGCATTAGCCCAAAACACATTCATATTGCCATGTCATAGCATGCATCATATTGTTGCATATCGTCATGTGTTGATTGAGTTCTTTCTCAATTGCTGGTGCTTGTCCCCCCTCAGTAGACGTTGATCCAGCGATGAATTCGATGACACCAATGAAGAACTATACTATCTTCAGAAGTGCCAGGCAAGCAAAACCCCCTTGTTCATTCTGATACAATCCCACTCTCTCCCTCCTGCTCTCTTTTACTGCATTAGGAAAACAACGATTCAATGTTACATGCTGTTGTAGTTGAACCCCTTTCCTCTGCATGACCTGTCATTGCCACAGTAAATAGATGAAACCCACTAGCATGAGTAGGAGTTGTTTGAGCCCTGATGTGCCTACTCATTCATGCTTGTTTTCATGCTTCCTATTTCTTAGAGTTGAGTCGGGTCTGATTCATCGGGAATGAATTGGAATGTGGTGAACATGTCCTACTGTTGAGAGCTAAGTGTGTGAACACGATTTGGTAAAGGGAGCGCTGAGAGGCCATGTAGGAGTACATGGTGGGTTGTCTCATTGAAACCGTCCTCAGGAACTGAGTTCTGTGTTTGTGATCCATGAATAGTTACTACCACACATTGGGCTCCGGGCGTTCCAAGCTCTCTCGACTTATTAATCAACTTGATCTCTGTCCAGGAGTTGCAACTAGTTTCTGGTGTTTGTAGGTAGTGTTAGTAGTCTACCAAGTGGCACCCGGTACAGGTGGGCTTGGGACAGACTAGGCACAGTGGCCCGGTGTACCAAGTGGCACCCGGATGGTGGGCTTGGGAACCCTGTACACTTCGTTTGGGGCCGTGAGCGACACCCCAGCCGGATCTCCTTGCGGATGGAACCCGAATAGGCGATAAACCTAGACTAGAGACTTGTTGGTTAGTCAGGTCGTGGCCGACTCCCTCGCCCGGCTTCCGCTTGAAGGTTGCCGAGGTACATGACGTGTACAGGGCGATAAGTGGCGAGAGCGTGTGTGAAGAAGTACACCCCTGCAGGGTTATCATTATCTATTCGAATAGCCGGATTCCTCGGATATGGAAACTTGGACCCCTTGCATAGTTCATAGACAAGTGAAAGTGGATACTCTAACACTCGCAAGATAAGCGTGAGTGCTATGGATGGCATTCTCGCAGGGAGATGGGACCGGATCCATAGTGGTGTATTGGTATGGTGAATTTGTGGACTCGTGTGCGCCACCTCAAAAGAGTTACTTGCAGTCGTAGTTTAGGTTAGCCACTGAGTCAAAGCTGGCTTGCTGCAGTTAAACTCCACCACCCTCTTTGTTGATACCGATGCATATGTGGTCAGTTCTGATGTATGTCTTGCTGGGAGACTTCAATCTCGCTAGTAGTTCCACATGGGCTTCGACGTTTAGCTTGTTACCTCAGCTACGATCTTGTACCCTTGGGAGGGTCTGGTAGATAGTCAGGCTCCTCAGCCTTCTTCATTTTTAGTTGTCTGTACTCAGACAAGTTAAGCTTCCGCATGTGCTTTGACTTGTATGCTCTGAATGTTGGGTCATGAGACCAATGTTTGTAATATCTCGCTCCTCGGAGCCTAATGGATAAATACTTGAGTCGTAGAGTTATGTTGTGATGCCATGTTGTATTTACACATATCGAGCATATTGTGTGTATGATTGAAATGCTTGGTATGTGTGGGATCCGACAACCTAGTTGTTTATCCTTGGTAGCCTCTCTTATGGGGAAATGTAGTCTTGTGCTTCCATGAGCCATAGTAGTCCGCTACAGCCCGGTTCACCGGAGTCCTGCTAGCCCAGCACTACTGCGCAGGACACTTGACTGGCCGGCATGGGTTTCACTTTGTTCCTGTGTCTGTCCCTTCGGGGAAATGTCACGCGGTGACATCCGGAGTCCTTCCTAGCCTGCTACAACCCGGGTTCCCGGAGTCCTGTTAGCCCAGTGCTACAGCCGGATTCACACGCTGCTGACCGACATGCTCGATGTGATACATGTATGCCTGTCCCCATAGGTTGGTGCCGCTTTGGGTTCACGACTAGCCATGTCGGCCCGAGTTCTCTGTCATATGGATGCTAGCGACACTATCATATATGTGAGCCAAAAGACGCAAACGGTCCCGGGCCATAGTAAGGCGACACCCGTGGGAATACCGTGCGTGAGGCCGCTAAGCGATATGAGGTGATACATGCTGGATCGATGTGGCTTGGAATCGGGGTCCTGACAAAGGCAAGCTTGGCGATGCGGATATTCAAGATCTCCTACCATTGTAACCGACTCTGTGTAATCCTAACCCTATCCGGTCTCTATATAAACCGGAGGGTTGTAGTCCGTAGGCGAACAACTCCACATACAACAATCATACCATAGGCTAGCTTCTAGGGTTTAGCCTCCTTGATCTCGTGGTAGATCTACTCTTGTACTACCCATATCATCAATATTAATCAAGCAGGACGTAGGGTTTTACCTCCATCAAGAGGGCCCGAACCTGGGTAAAACATCGTGTTCCCTGCCTCCTGTTACCATCCGGCCTAGACGCACAGTTCGGGACCCCCTACCCGAGATCCGCCGGTTTTGACACCAACATTGGTGCTTTCATTGAGAGTTCCTCTGTGTCGTCTCCTTTAGGCCCGATGGCTCCTTTGATCATCAACAACGATACGGTCCAGGGTGAGACTTTTCTCCCCGGATAGATCTTCGTCTTCGGCGGCTTCGCTCTGCGGGCCAATTCGCTCGGCCACCTGGAGCAGATCAAAAGCTACGCCCCTGGCCATCAAGTCAGGTTTGGAAGCTTAAATTACATGGCTGACATCTGCGGAGACTTGATCTTCGACGGGCTCGAGCCACGGCCAAGCACGCCGCACTATCTCGAGGGGCATGATCTAGCTCTACCCCCGGACAGTGTCCTGGAGGCCGCACACGCATCGGTTCCGACCCCTAACTCGGAGCCTATTGTGCCAATCGAGGATGAGCGGTTGGACATCACCTTGGGGGCTGCGATCTCGAAAGCGATCGAGCCGAACGCTAGCCCCGCACTCTGCACGACCCGTGACTCCGAGGATCCGGACTCCTCCCCGAACTCCGAACCCCCCGCGCCCCTGCCAATCGAATCCGATTGGGCACCGATAATGGAGTTCACCGCCGCAGACATCTTTCAGCATTCGCCTTTTGGCGACATCCTGAATTCTCTTAAGTCTCTCTCTTTATCAGGAGAGCCCTGGCCGGACTACGGTCAGCGAGGATGGGATATGGACGATGAAGAAATTCAAAGCCCACCCACCACCCACTTGGTAGCCACTGTCGACAATTTAAACGACGTGCTCAACTTTGACTCCGGAGACATCGACAGTATGGATGAGGATGCAGGAGATACCGACGAACCAACACCCATAGGGCATTGGACAGCCACCTCATCTCATGATGTGTACATGGTGGATACCCCTAAAGGAAGCGACAACGAGGAAAAAGGGGATGGGACGGGAGTTCGACCCCCGGGAAAGCAATCAAAGCGTCGGCGTAAACGCCGACCCAAGCCCCACCTAGACAAAAACCCAGCCATAGAGCAGGACGAGCCGGTAGACGACGAACAGGCCTTAGAGCAACCGTCCGAATAGGGCAACACGGATAGAGAAACCGAACATCCCTCCTCCGGCGAAAACGGCATTCCGGACGACCTCACGCCGAATAAACCTATGGAGCAGAAGAATCTCCACGAGAGGCTCGTTGCAACTGCACGCAGCCTAAAAAAGCAGAAGCAGAAGCTAAAAACAGCGGAAGATGCACTCCGGATTAAATGGAGCAAAGTAATCAATACCACAGATAAGTATGGCGACAGTCGCCGCACTAAAAGCTATCCGAAAAGAAGGCTACTGCCTGAATTCGACGAAGAGGCCCTAGAGCCCTCGCATTCAAAAAATGAAAAAGCCACACGGTCGGATAGACGACCCCATAAAGCGGCAAGCGGCGCCGCACGTAAATCGGCATGCGAACCACTTAAGGATTCGCATCATGGCCCAGTTAGGTCCATTTATGGGCCAAGAAAGCAAGCTCTCGTAAGAAACGCTATGAAGCCATCATCAGAATCCGGCACACCCAAATATAGGGGCGCCGCACACCCCCTATGTTTCACCGATGAGGTCTTGGACTATGAATTCCCAGAGGGATTCAAACCCGTAAACATAGAGGCATATGATGGAACAACAGACCCTAGAGTTTGGATCGAGGATTATATCCTCCACACACACATGGCTAGAGGAGATGATCTCCACGCCATAAAATATCTATCCCTTAAGCTTAAAGGGCCAGCCCGGCATTGGCTTAAAAGCCTTCCCGAAAACACAATTGGAAGCTGGGAAGGGCTCGAGGATGCTTTCCGAGCAAACTTTCAAGGGACCTATGTCCGCCCTCCGGATGCAGACGATCTTAGTCACATAACTCAACAACCCGGAGAATCAGCTCGGTAGTTCTGGAATAGATTCCTCACTAAAAAGAATCAGATAGTCGACTGTCTAGACGCCGAAGCCTTAGCAGCTTTCAGGCATAACGTTCGAGACGAATGGCTCGCCAGACACCTCGGCCAAGAAAAGCCAAGAACAATGGCCGCACTAACAAGCCTCATGACCCGCTTTTGTGCAGGGGAGGACAGCTGGTTGGCAAGGTGCAGCCGCAGTGACCCAAGTACATCCGAAACTAGGGATGGAAACGGAAAACCGTGACGCAACAAGGACCGTCGCTGGACTAAGGACAAAAGTCCGAAGAGCACGGCAGTCAATGCCGGATTCAAAGGCTCACGACAAAATCAGGAAAAATCGCCCCCCAAGGATAACAGGGATGATCCATCCAACCTAAATAAAATCCTAGACAGGATATGTCAGATACATAGTACTCCCGGGAAGCCTGCTAACCATACCCACAGAGACTCTTGGGTTTTCAAACAATCCGGAAGACTCAATGCCGAACACAAGGGGCTCGACACACCAAGCGAAGACGAGGACGAACCCCAAAAGCAGAGCACCAGGAAACAAAAGAACTTCCCACAAGAAGTAAAAATAGTGAACTCACTTCACATAACAAAACGTGCGGCGCCCGTAAAGGTACGCACCACACGGCCCATCCCCAAAGGGTCCTGCCACTAGTTGTCAAAACCGATCATCTTTGATCAGCTAGATTATTCTAGGAATATCAAGAATGTAGGATGGACTGCCTTGATACTCGATCCAATAATTGGCGGACTCCAATTTTCAAATGTCCTTATGGACGGCGGTAGTGGACTAAACCTGATATATCAGGATACAATCCAGCATATGGGGATAAACCCAGCAAGAATCCGCCGCAGCAAAACCTCCTTTCAAGGGGTAATACCTGGTCCGGACACCCATTGTATGGGTTTTCTCCGGCTCGAAGTCATATTCGGCTCTACCGATGACCTCCGCCGCGAAAAGCTGACCTTCCATATCGTCCCGTTCTCAAGTCGCTATCAAGCACTACTGGGATGCGAAGCTTTCGCTCGCTTTAACGCAATACCGCATTATGCATCTCTTACGCTTAAGATGCCCGGTCCACGAGGCATCATCTCTTTGAAGGGGAAGCACTAAAGTGCGCCTCCCCAAGTGGAGGACTATGCGGCCGCTTTGACAGCCCAACAGCAAAATGGCCTCACCGGCCAAAAAAAAACTTCGAAATAGGTCATTCAAGACCACGAACGCGGATAGACGAGTTCGGTGCAAAATCATCATTGATGCAGGCCTAGAAGCCATATACCCCCGCACTAGGGGCTCCACGCATATACAATAAGAGACAATAAAGCTCAATCTTATATATCTTACTTTATACTTTGCTTATTTTAAACTTTTTCGGCACGACCCGTTTTCAACTCAGTTCCTCTCTTTTACAGATGAACGTCGTGCGGCGCCCGTCCAGGATACGGCACAACGGAGATGCAGGCGCAGACGTGTAGTAGGGACCCGTCCTAAAGGATTCTTTTTAGATTAAGACCCTGCGTAAACCTTTTTTACTGTCTCTTGTTGCTACACATCCCCTGGTTTCTTCTTTCTGATATAACCAAGGAGGAGGCTAGCGTCTTGGCATGTGGCCACGTCAGAATTTTTGCACGTACCTGGACACTAGGGCCTTTTTTTAATAAAGAGTGTTGTTTCGCCCGCACTCATAAAGACCGAACACCATAGGGAGTGTTCGGCGTCACGAGTTTTGGCATTATATGCATCAGCTCCGAATCATGTCTTTGGTCAAATGTTGGGTTGCCCGGCTCCTGAGTTCAGCTACCTTACGTTCCGCTCTATCGGCTAAGGTAGCACTAGGAGAACTACTGCGATTGTGCCCCGATTCGGTCGGGCGAGCACCTAAGTAGAGAAAGCCGAAAACTGACTGTCATGATGTAGCGTGAGACTGGTCAGCCACTCGATGACCTATCGGAATCTATCGGATTCCTCCTCTTTAACGAAGGGCCGCTTCCCGGTCAGGCACATACGTGCCCCGAACTCGGACGAGTGCAGTTGCCACCAAGGGGCTACCTAAATAGTCTCACTGTCAAACTCCTATGGCTAAGTGAAAGTGTTAAAGCATTATAGTCCAGTTGCCTGGCCCGCTGCGCTATCACCTCCTTTGTAGGACCAAGACGTTGGGTTAAGTGTGAAAATGCGTCTTCTGCAAGCACCCCCGCACTATGTGCGTGGGGGCTCAAGCCAACGACTGTCATCTTTCAGATTCTATATATATATATATATATATATATATATATATATCTTAAAACGGCCGCACAGGAGGTGTTCCCAATACTTGGAGGCACAAGTATAAAAAAGGCCACTACAGTTTATCAAAATATTACTTTATAATTACATATGCTATCATAACATAGCATCTTTCGGGCACTTCGTCTCTATTACACGAACGCCTTCAAGAACTTCCTGAAAATAGTGCTCGAAGGGTACTCGGCTTTTGTCCGAATCTCGGGACGCAACAACGGTGGTCTCCATCTCTGCCCAGTATGTCTTAACACGGGCAAGAGCCATCCTAGCACCCTCTATGCATGTTGACCTCTTCATTGCATTTATACGCGGCGCCGCGTCAAGGAATTGCTGCACCAAGCTGAAATAACTCTTCGGCTCTGATCTCCCCGGCCACAGGTGACCCATGACGTACTTCATGGCGAGTCCAGACAACCTATTCAGTTCGGCCCATTGAGCCAAACGATCATCCACTGCCAGCGGACGCTCTGGATTGTGAAACTGCGACCAGAAAAGCTTTTCCACTTTCGATCTTTCTGATCTCGAAAGTGTTCGGTCGCATCAGCAGCTGAAAGTGCAACTATCCCTAGGTTGTTTTGGTAATTCATAACAACATATATCTCATTGAGCTAATGCTATTCCAAGATGATTATTTCAGGAAAGCTCAATGATTGGCATGGCATGGATGGTGAAAGTGGAACCCTCAAAATGCTAAGGACAAAAGATTGGCTCAAGCTCAAAAGCTCAAGACTCTTCATTTAATATTTTAGTGATCCAAGATCACATTGAGTCTTTAGGAAAAGCCAATACTATCAAGGAGGGATGAGGTGTTGCTTAATGAGCCTCTTGCTTCATGTGCTTAGTGATATGCTCCAAAACCCTCAACTACTTTCCCATATCCACATATGACCTAAACTCTAAGCCAAACTCGGTCCTACCGATTCTTCCTATCCGGCGCCACCGAGTTTTCACTTGTCATTAGCCACTGCCAAACCCTAGCAATTCGGTTCTACCGATAAGGATCTCGGTCTCACCGAGATGGGATTGCAAACTCTCTGTTTCCCTTTCATAACTTTTAGGTCTCACCGAAAGAGCGAATCGGTCCCACCGAGATTGCAATGTAAACTCAGTGTTTCCCCTTTGTAACTTTTCGGTCTCACAGAGTTCCACTCGGTCTCACCGAAAGAGCAAATCGGTCCCACCGAGTTTGCCTGACCAACTCTCTGCTTAGCTAATTACCAAATTCAGTCTCACCGAGTTTGTGTAATCGGTCTCACCGAGATTACGTTATGCCCAAACCCTAACCATATCGGTCCTACCGAGTTGCATGTCAGTCCCACCGAAAATCACTAACGGTCACTAGGTTTAAATTTTCGGTCCGACCGAGCTTATTGATTCGGTCCCACCGAGATTGGAAAACTGTGTAACGGTTGGATTTTGTGTGGAGGCTATATATACCCCTCCACCTCCTCCTCATTCGATGAGAGAGCCATCAGAACACATACACCATTCCAACTCATATGTTCTGACAGAGAACCACCTACTCATGTGTTGAGACCAAGACATTCCATTCCTACCATATGAATCTTGATCTCTAGCCTTCCCAAGTTGCTTTCCACTCAAATCTTCTTTCCACCAAATCCAAATCCTATGAGAGAGAGTTGAGTGTTGGGGAGACTATCATTTGAAGCACAAGAGCAAGGAGTTCATTACCTACACACCATTTGTTACTTCTTGGAGAGTGGTGTCTCCTAGATTGGCTAGGTGTCACTTGGGAGCCCCCGACAAGATTGTGGAGTTGAACCAAGGAGTTTGTAAGGGCAAGGAGATCGCCTGCTTCGTGAAGATCTATCGCTAGTGAGGCAAGTCCTGTGTGGGCGATGGCCATGGTGGGATAGACAAGGTTGCTTCTTCGTGGACCCTTTGTGGGTGGTTGCTTCTTCATGGACCCTTCGTGGGTGGAGCCCTGTGTGGACTCGCGCAACCGTTACCCTTGGGTGGAGCCCTATGTGGACTCGCGCAATCGTTACCCTTCGTGGGTTGAAGTCTCCATCAACATGGATGTAGGATAGCACCACCTATCCGAACCACGGGAAAAACATCCGTGTCACCAATTGCGTTTGAATTCTCCAAACCCTTCCCTTTACATTCTTGCAAGTTGCATGCTTTACTTTCCGCTGCCTATATACTCTTTGCATGCTTGCTTGAATTATGTGATGATTGCTTGACTTGTCCTAAATTAGCTAAAAACTGCCAAGAACTAAAATTGGGAAAAGGTTAAGTTTTTATTTGGTCAAGTAGTCTAATCACCCCCCTCTAGACATACTTTTGATCCTACAGTAGCACTCGCTGCCAAGTCCAGATAGGTATCCTCCACACTCCACATCCGGTCCAACGGAGCAAACTTCGGATCACAAAATTTCCTTCGCAGCATAAAGGGCTTTCCAGCCGCAATCTGTTCGGCCTGACGCAGCTCCTCCTTCGCAGCTCTCATCACAGAGCGCGCATCCTTGGCATTGGCAATGACCTTCTCTAAGTCCATCTATTTCGCCTGGTCTTCTTTTTCAAGAAGTCTGGAACGGTCTGTAGCGCTTTTTAACTTTTTGGCCATCTCGGCCATCTCTTCCTTGCTTCGGCAATGAGCAGCCTGTTCGGCTCTCAGCTCTTCAAGAGCTTTCCTGGTGGCCGCATCACTTTCGCTGGCTTGTTCTTTAACTCAGGCAAGTTCTGCCCTAAGACTCTCCACGGCGGCCGCACCATCTGCATCAAGCACACACATCGTAAGACACAGGCATAAAACTGTTCTTACCTGATGCCGCCCAAGGAATTACATACCTTGAGCCTCATCAAGCTGCTTATTGACAAGCGTGATGCCGGCATCTGCCATGTCCAGTTGCCGCATTAGTTCGGCAAAATCTTCAGTTCGGCTCGATTCCGGACACCCTACCGCCTACATTCAAAGGCGACATCTTAGACCTGGGATTATGATCCTCTGCGTGCCGTCATTTCTTGACGACGCGCAGAGTCTCAGGGGCTACTATCTACACAGGGCGCATCTTACTCATGCGCAACTGACAAAAGTATACATTATCTAATGTACCTCGAAACCCATCAGTAAACTTTTGACGGCCTCATACAATCTACTCTCTATGGATGAAATCCTTTCAATCACCGTGCCCATCAATGCGCGGTGCTCCTCTGAGATAGAAGCTCGCCCAAGCAGAATCTTTAGCTCCTCCGGCCGAGCACCAGACGGTGCCGGGCTCGTCCCATGAACTCTTTCGAAGGCCGGACACGGAGAACCTCGGGGGGCCGCATAGCCACCTTCCGCCCCTTTCGGATTTGGAGAAACCCTCCGCGACGACACCTCAGGGTCGCCCGCCTTGCTAGGCGGCACGGCAGGGGGAGGCGTCCCGCTCTCCATCATCTCCGGAAGGAGATCCCCCGAAGACGAGCTCTGCTGAGAAGGGCTGAGGTCCAAGCTACAATATAAAGGTTTGGTTAATCTTCTCAGATATAAATCAAGGACTTCCCTCATCCCTCAAAAGGAAAATCTTTTCTCCACTTACAGCTCGCTGGAGGGCTGATCCCCTTGAGGGCGTAGTCCGGCCGAGGAACTCCCCGGCGTCGGACCCTCTGAAGAGGATTTTCTCCCCCGTTTGGAGGCCATGGTTTCCGGGTCGTCAGAGGCGGCTCTCTTCTTCCCCTTAGGAGAGGAATTGTTGGTTCCTCCCTTCGGAGCAGCATCCTTCGAGGAGGCCATAGCTTCCTTGTCCTCCCCCTCCAAAGGCATTATCTCCAGCATCCTGACCAGCACGGGATATGGCCTGGTTTCAGGAAGGGGAGCGGGACACCTGATCAGCTTTGCCTTCGCTATCCACTCCTGTTTAAAAGGACGGCTCTTTTAGGGGCAAGTTTATGACAAATATACGGATAGAAGGTCCGAGCACAAGGTTGCTTACTTGAGTATCCGGTCGATTACAGCTTAGGCCTGCGTCCTCGGTTAAATCCGGACACATCTCTTGTGATCCGAAGAACAGTCTATACATCTCCGCGGGCGTTGCACCCATAAAGTTTTGGAGAGCTTGCGGTCCCTCTGGATTAAACTCCCACAGGCGAAGGGGGCGACGTTTGCCGGGCAATATTCGGCGAATCAGCATGACTTGCGTCACCTTGACCAAGCTGAGGTATCCTTCCAAGAGATCCTTAATTCGGCCGTGTAACAGGGGCACGTCTTTGGGAAAACCCCAATCTAACCCTCTGTTAACCCATGACGCTAGCCGTGGTGGGGGACTCGAGCGAAAGGCAGGAAGCGCCACCCACTTGGTGCTCCGGGAAGCGGTAATATAAAACCACTCTCGTTGCCACAAGCCTAGATCCTCTTGAAAAGAGCCCTCAGGCCATGGAGCATCAGCATTTTTGCTTATAACAGTGCCTCCGCACTCTGCTTGCCGTCCCTTGATCATCTTCGGCTCCACTTTGAAAGTCTTGAGCCATAATCCGAAGTGAGGGGTAACACGGAGGAACGCTTCGCATACAACGATAAACGAGGAGATATGGAGGATGGACTCTGGAGCTAAGTCGTGGAATTCCAGCCTGTAATAAAACAGCAGTCCCCTCACAAAGGGGTCCATCGGGAAGCTTAACCCCCGAAGGAAGTGAGACACGAACACTACGCTCTCACCGGGCTGGGGACTGGGGATAGCCTGCCTTTGAGCAGGCAACCTGTGCAAAATTTCGGCGGTCAAGAACTTAGCCTCTCTCAACTTTAGCACGTCCCCCGCATCCATCGGCCTTGAAGGTCGGAACTGGACATTGTCGAAGGTCTGAGGCGCCCAGAATCTGGAGCCTAGGGTGTTGGAACTCGAGGCGACGGGCGAACTTGTTTTGGGATTGGAGAAAAGGAGTAAGACCCTGGTCTCTTTATAAGAGGTTGAATACCAGGAGCCCTCCCCGTAACCGTTTGGGACTCGCCTTTAATCGAGAAAACATGCTAACGGGCACGATTGGGTTACCCACGTCCGTATTGATGAGAATCCCGTAAAAGGGGGGTACACGATCTCTTCTTTGACAAGACGTGCCAAGGAAACCGCCTCGCAAAACATGCTGAGGTGGAAAAGTAAAAACGATTTGAGTAAAGGACTTTTGCCGTAGTGTGATGACACACTGCGGAATACGTCAGCAGTTTTGATTTGTGTTAATATTATTCTCTCTATGGCGATATGTGGAAGCTTATTTTGCAGAGCCGGACATTACTCTTGGTGTTTACAATCTTCTATGAAGGACTTGGAGGAGGAACCCGCCTTGCAATGCCGAAGACAATTTGTGCGCCGGACTCGTCATCATTGAAGCCTGGTTCAGGGGCTACTGAGGGAGTCCTGGATTAGGGGGTGTTCGGGTAGCCGGACTATACCTTCAGCCGGACTCCTGGACTATGAAGATACAAGATTGAAGACTTCGTCCTGTGTCCGGATGGGACTTTCCTTTGCGTGGAAGGCAAGCTTGGCGATGAAGATATTCAAGATCTCCTACCATTGTAACCGACTCTATGTAACCCTAACCCTATCCGGTGTCTATATAAACCGGAGGGTTGTAGTCCGTAGGCGATCAACTCCACATACAACAATCATACCATAGGCTAGCTTCTAGGGTTTAGCCTCCTTGATCTCGTGGTAGATCTACTCTTGTACTACCCATATCATCAATATTAATCAAGCAGGATGTAGGGTTTTACCTCCATCAAGAGGGCCCGAACCTGGGTAAAACATTGTGTTCCCTGCCTCCTGTTACCATCCGGCCTAGACGCAGAGTTCGGGACCCCCTACCCGAGATCTGCCGGTTCTGACACCGACAGTAACCTATCTTGTTGTTGGTCGGGTGATCATGGATGCCCACACGGGCCCACGAATATATAGGCTTGTAGCCGATAACCACGCGAGGGAGTGTAACGTTCGAAGGCAACCACTACATGCATATGTATGGAGGTGATGCGTGCATGCATGTTTGAATACACAACATTATTGCGGCACGTGTGTCAAAAATCATACACTAGCTCCCCACGCAAAGCGAGATCGGTTCATGATGTGTCCTTGTACTAGCCTCTTCGACTCGATGGGAGGGATTCATGCATACACATGCATGTGTGTGTGCTCAAGCTGTATCATGCATGTCATCCCAGAGCAAAAATAATAATCCCCTCCTAAGTCAAATTGACCTCTCTTGTTGTCAGGCAAAAAGTAGTGATGGACCAAGCGGGCCCACAAATGGAAAGCATCGATATCGCTGATAACCACTTAGTGGGTGCGAGAGGACAACCACCACCGCTTTTCATGTGGGCCAAACATATATATGTTGAATACCCAAAATGCACAACTTTGATGTGCCACATGCCTCAAAAACCGTAAACCATGCACCCACACAGAGCGAGGTTCATATCAAGCGTACTACATATGATGGTCCCCTTCCCCACTCTTCACCGCATACTATATGCTCCTGCCGTAATATATGTAACCCAAAAGGATCATCATCGATGGTGAAATTAATTAACCTCTCTCGATGTAGGTCAAAGTGATGCATGCATGCATCGGCAATGGCCTCATGGGCCCACAGATGGAAGCGTCACACGTGAGTGTCCTAGCTAGGATATGCATGTGGCCCAAAAAGGTGTTGTGTGATGTTTGAATAACCAATTCACAATTTTGATGTGGCACATGCCTCGGAAACCAAAAAGTCCCCACACTGAGTGAGCTGTACTTGTTCACGGACGTGTACGTATAGTATATATGCTAGTCTCCTCCCACCTCTTCGACACATACTATATACCACCATAACACAAACAAAAAAGATTCTACCTTGCTGGTCAAATTAACCTCACTGCCGGCTGTTCGTCAAAGTGATGGACGACGACCTCGCGGGCCCATAGAAAGCGTCACACACGAGTATCGAGTGTCGTGTAGGACAACAATCGACTGCATGTGGCCAAAACATTTATGTATGACAGGGTTATGTAATGTTTTAAATAACGAGTTCACGACTCTGATGTGGCACCGGCCTACCTAACAAAACGGTGGCTCACAACTCGTAGTGTACTGCGAGCCACCCACCACCCCCAGACGCACACACCCACACACAGACCGCGAATCTACCGCAACTACGATGCATGTTAAATTAATTATCCCGTGGTGAACATACATGTTACCAAATGAGGGTCGTTTTAATTTCAAAAAAATCACAGAGATTATTAAGACATTTTAGTACATTGATTGATTGATTTTCTACGGGTATAATGTGCAAAAATCAAATTTGAGCTACATGCACACGTGAAAGTGCACCTAAATGGATTGCAAAAACACATGTGTCTCACTAGGTGCATGTTTACTCCCCGTAAAACAAATTTCAAACATTGAGAATCTTGATTTTTAAATTCTAGTACATCCAAAACTTATTTGAAGTTCATGAAACTTATCGTGTTGTCATATGGACACCAATACAAAGTGGCATGGTACTTTTTTGTCAAATTTGAGACCAGTTTTGATGTAATCTTTATCTAAATACAGACAGGGGAATATTAATAATTGGGAACCAATATCCCAAACAGATTATTTATTCGAATTGTGAGCATTAGACCAACAATGGATACATGCCATGCTTCGGTTAAGCAATAAAGCGGCAGCATTAATCATCCAAATAGAAAAACAATATACGTGCAGCCGTGCGACCCGTGTGGCGTGCGAGCAGGCGTGAGTTGACGGGACGCATCCGCCGCGCAGGCAGACGGGGAGGCGTGCGTACAGGTGTGTGAATTGACGGAGGCGTGCTCGCTGCGCAGTGTCATCGGGAGGCGTGTGAGTAGGTGTGTGAAACTTTGGTAGGCATGCCAGCAGTCCAGTGCACAAGCTAACCGGGAGGCGAGCCATCAGTTTAACCGCTGCCCGCCTCTCTCCCACAACTCTCACTACTCCATATTAATGGTGCGCCCGAGCGGCCGCACTCCCCATCCTCGCTACGCACACATAATCCTCTCTCTTCGCTTGCTTCCTTGACGACGCTCTCAGTCCTCAAAGCCGTCAGTGTATGAGGATGCCGCCGAAGCGCCTCATCGGAGGGAGTGGCGACGCCGGGGCGCTAAAGCACCGGAGCACGGCGTGGAGATGGAGACAGAGGTTGCCGTCACCACCGGCGAGTTATCGCTGCACCCTGACATCGTAGATGGAGTCGAGCTTCCACGGCTGGAGGCGGAGTTCCACACCGACTCCGACGACCACTCCGGCGACAACTCCGACGACGACGGACAGCTGGTTAGTCATCTATACCCATTTATGTGTCAAATAGATCATAGGGTTTCTCTGGTTACTCCTGCCTCCCCCTTTTTGGAATACAAATCCTATGGTTATGTTCTCCCAATCCATGAAATCTAAGTAAGTTTCGTTAGATCCATGTAGTGTATTGATTGTTTGAATGGTACAGGTGATAAGTGATTAGTTGTTTCATCTGTGCAAATGATTTCTTCTAGTAATACGACTAGGGTTATTGTTCGTGCTAATAATTCCTAGCCGTAGCTTGACAATTGATTTTCAATGACCTACGTATGTTTTTGCCATTATTTTCTTCAAGATTGGTCTATACATAGACGAGTGCGCTTAAAAATCGAACCATAATCTCTGGATATGTATAAATAAATAGCCATAAATTCCTAATGCTACTTCACGTCATGTAATCATTGATTTGATGCCAAATTTGTTTTACTAATTGTGTAGGTGATGTCTGACGATGTGGACTGCGAGGATGAAGATGTCCAGAGGAGGTACAACAGGCAAATCCTGAGGGAGCTTTATGCGGGAATGCATAACAGGTGTATTAGGACCTGGAACGGTGGCTATGGATGCCCATTTTGCAACCAGAAGCTTCATGAAGCGTATCTATGTGTTCTGGCGCATGCAGGAGGATGGGCCGTTGTCTGGTTCAAGCAGAAGTATTCTTGCAGGGTGGTGCACGGCGCGTACATCGAGTACCTGGAGAAGCTTCAGGATCGTGCCGACCTATGAGATGAGATGTGGGATGGATCGAACTATATATGTACACTTGAGTACGCTTAATACTGTTGAACTGTGTACTACTTATGGTTGAACTATGCTTATCTACGTGTACGCTTATTTTCTATGTCTGAGTATGTTAAATATTTCGCCAAATTTTGGTAAAAATTACAACGGGGGACCAATAAACCAGGACGGAGGTAGTACGTCAATCACACATGGTTCCCAAAATTGGAACCGTGTGCAATGACTTACATTTTGCCTACTGCGTCAATCACACACGGTTCACTCTAGCAAATCGTCACCCCAAAATTCTTTGTGGGGCAGAAAACCCTCACACCCAATTCAGAAAGGAAAAAAGAAAACCATCACCATCCCCACGTCACAAAAACCCTCACCCCACCCGCCACCCCCTCAGCCCCTCCGGTACATCCCCCATTCACACATGCACAAGCTCCTCCGCCTCTATGCCATGGCACCGCCTATCGTGGTGGTAAACACTTAGCTTAATGCCTGCCGCCGCCGCCAGGCTGCCAGCAAAGCCCACCGCATTTCGCCACTTCCGCTTGCTGCCGCCTATCGCCATCGACTTTCTCGATGCTGCTCGCGGTCGACCCAGCTCCGCTCGGTTGGGGAATCTGCTGTACTGAGGGTTCTTTCTCATGGACGACAAGGTAACTAGTTTAACGAGATATTATCTCATCTCTTATCACAGTTCATCTGCCTCCTTTAATCACCCAGCGGAAATCGCCGTGAATTCATTTTTATTCGAGCTGATTTGAGGGTTTTCTTTCATTCATAGGATGTATAGTGCACCGACAATTCAGGACTTTGCGACCGCTGCCAGAGATTCCATCTCTCCATACCAGATAACTTGAGCATGCGCGCGGTATGTTCAATCTCACCCTAAATCGGTTGGCATGGCCTACTTTCCTGAACATATTCTAAATATTGCTACATTTGGATAAAAGGTGCCACATGCACCATATACATCAAAGCGGATTTTCCCCTCTTCTTTCTATATTAGGCAAATTAATGATGTATTGTTCTTTCGATACTCTAATTTTTCCATGACATCATGTTTACCCTATCTGTTTAATTATACACTTTTTCTATTGCCCTGTTTTTACTAAATATTCCCTGTACTCCCATTTCTATCAGAAAGCACCGCTGACAAGTAGACTTCGGAGGTGGAGAACGGGGCTGCCAACAAGCGGAGGCGGGGAGAGCTAGAACAGCAAGCGACTCCAGTAGGCCTAGACTTAATCAGCAACCTCCCCAATGATATGTTGAGAGTCATCATCTCCCTCCTCCCAATCAAACATGGGGCGCGTACAACCCTCCTTTCCCGGTGGTGGCGCCCCCTATGGAACTCCAGCTCTCTCGACCTCATCGACACCTATGAGCTCTGCCATGGCTATCGCAAAAGCTTGGATGTGTTCTCCAAGATCCTCGACAGTCACCTTGGACCAACCCAAGGCCTTGGAATGGGCAAGTTCTATTCCAATGGAAAGGACTGAGCCAAGTTTGACGACTGGTTCCGATCCCCCGCCCTAGATTAGCTCGAGGAGCTCATTTTTTATGATGGGCATATGCGGTCACTGCCAATATCCGCACTCCGCCTCGTGCCCACGCTGCGCATCACCAAGTTCAGGAACTGCCATTTCCCGCCCCTTAGTGACGTGCTCGCTCTTATTCTACCACAACTAAAGCACCTTGAGCTCGTCGCCGTCTGCCTCTCAAAGGGTGACATGGAGCGCCTGCTCCCTGGCTGTACTGCACTCGAGTACTGTAATGCCCCAAGACCGATGTGCCAGGTGTCCTCCAGTGATTCCTTGTTGTTGCCTTGTCATTGCTTGCGTGTCATGCATTGCATATCATGTCATCATGTGAATTTCATTTGCATACATGTTTGTCTCATGCATCCGAGCATTTTCTCCGTTGCCCGTTTTGCATTCCGGCACTCCTATCTCCTCCGGTGGTCATTTCTACCTTCTTTTCATGTGTGGGGGTTAAAAATTTCCGGATTGGGCCGAGACTTGCCAAGCGGCCTTGGTTTACTACCAGTAGACCGCCTGTCAAGTTTTGTACCATTTGGACTTCGTTTGATACTCCAACGGTTAACCGAGGGACCGAAAAGGCCTCGTGTGTGTTGCAGCCCAACACCCTTCCATTTTGGCCCAAAACCCACCAAAACCCTCTCCATCATCTCGGTCGTTCGATCACGATCGCGTGGCCGAAAACCGCACCTCATTTGGACTCTCCTAGCTCCCTCTACCTATAAATATGTGGCTCTCCCCGATTTTCCGCGCAGTCAAAACCGCCGCCGGACATGTCCGCGCCTGCCGGACATGTCCGCCCCAGCCGGACGCGTCCTCCCGCCGCCCAGCCACGTTGCCCGACCTATCACCGTGCGCCACGTCTCCCCGAGGGCCGCTCCCGGCCAACCGGAGCGCGCCACAACAGCCCGCCGCGCCTCCTCTCTCTCCCGCACCCGCCGCGGCCCGCCGGGGCCTGGGTCGGGCCCTCCCGGCCCATCCGGCCGCGCCACCGCCCCTCGGCCTCCCGCTCGCCCGCGCCTCGAGCGCCCCCGCCCGCTGTCGCCTTCTCCGCTCCTGCCGGCGACTTCCCACCGCGCCTCCGCCGTCCTCGGCCAACGCCGCCCTCCGGCGCTCGTGCTGCACCGCCCCGCCGCCCGGTGCTCGCCGCCCCGCCGTCTCCTCTCGCCGGTGTTGCCCGGATCCGGCCCGATCTGCTCGCCGGCGACCGGATCCGCCCTCCCCGGCCTCCGTCCGACCACTTCCCCAGCGAGCTCCCGCAAATTCCGGTCAGATCCGTCGCCACCTCGTAAACCGTGCCGGGTCAACCCTAGACTCGAGGGTGAGCTTTCGTCTAAGTCCCCGAAATTCCCAGATTCACATGCCCATCTTCATCGTGCCGTAACTTTGCATCCGTAGCTCCGATTCATGCATATAGCATATCAAAATGTTCGCCTCAGAGAGTACATCATTTCATCTCATTGCATCATTTTCATTTGAGGTCATATTCATGCTCGAAATGCTGTTGGAAGAGTGCTATTTGAGATAATTGTCAGATCTGCTGCTCCATTTAGATATTTGTCATTTTTGCCATGATTAATGTGTGCATGATATGCCCATGAGCTCTACATGTGTTTTGTTATATGTTTTTCCCTCTATCCAGAGGTGCAACCCATGTATTTTTGTGATGTGTGTGGTGACTAGCACAAGCTTGCAAAGTGGTGCATTCGTTAATGCTGATTTCAGGGACTTGGCATTTCCACTAAGTCCTTGATCTGTTTATTTCATTATGCCATATATTCATGTTGTTTCCTAGTGATCCGTGCCTCTTTTGAGGATGATCAGTAAGGACGTTTTGTTAATCATGTAGTGCCCTATCCATCCATGTCTTTGTTTACAATTATGGAGCACCATATCTTGAGTCAATCGAGCTCTACTTTTGCTATTTCGTGAATCTAGGCAGATTGTCTACTTGTTAGCGATTTTGCCAAGGATGTTGTAGTTGATCCGTGCATGCTATGCTATTGTTCTTGCCATGTCTAGCTTGTATAATGTGTATTCTTGATGGATGTATGCTTAGATTGTCATGCCTTGCTCTGTAGTGAGTGCATCGAGCTCGTAAACATGCCTACTTGATATCTGTTTCAGCATGCTCCAGTTTTCACTAAGTCAGTGATCTGATTATGTTTTTGCCATGTTCACATGCTTGCAATTGTATTTTCTGATCCCGTTTGGCTCAAGGTCTCTAAGGGACTTTTGTTAAGATCTTTGAGTAGCTCCATGCCATGCCTTGCTTTGCCATGTTACGTTCCTGTAGCATATAGTTTTCATGCTCCAAAGTGTGCTACCTGATCTGAAATTCCAGACAAGTGTTAATTTCACTAAGTCTGAGATCTGTTTACCAAATGCACTTTTTCCATGCTTGTTTGACCCTGTTAATGGATGAATTGGCCTAGCTCAGTGTTCATCTTTTGTTAAGCATCTTGAATGGATCCCTGCCATGTATTTTGATGCCATGTTTGGGTGCTGTAGCATGTCTATATTATTGCATTTAGATGGCTACTTGCTGTAAATCGTAGACTGGTGTCATATTTGAATCGCTTGCCATTTCCAAACCGTTTATATTGATTTCAACCGAAATCACCTCACCTTTCCAGTGGCACTCTTGGATTTCCATGTTCAGGCCAGGTTCATTCATTCCTTGTCAAATCATGCATATGCATCGCATACCGCATCCCGCATATCATACCATGTTCATGTGTTGGTTGTTTACTATGTGTGTGCTTTCTTTTCCGGTGTTTGCTTCTTCGGGTGGGTTCCGGTAACGTCACGTTTGTGAGGACCCATTCGTCTACGTCCGTTTGTCTTCTTCATGGACTCGTTCTTCTTCCTTGCGGGATTTCAGGCAAGATGATCATACCCTCGAAATCACTACTATCTTTGCTTTGCTAGATGTTCGCTCTTTTGCTATGCCTATGCTACGATACCTACCACATGCTTATCATACCTCCCATGTTGTTTAACCAAGCCTCTAACCCACCTTGTCCTAGCAAACCATTGTTTGGCTATGTTACCGCTTTGCTCAGCCCCTCTTATAGTGTTGTTAGTTGCAGGTGAAGATGAAGTTTGTTCCCTGTTGGAACATGGAGATGTTGTTCCTTGTTGGAACATGTTTACTTGTTGGGATATCATAATATATCTTATTTAATTAATGCATCTATATACTTGGTAAAGGGTGGATGGCTCGGCCTTATGCCTGGTGTTTTGTTCCACTCTTGCCGCCCTAGTTTCCGTCATATCGGTGTTATGTTCCCGGATTTTGCGTTCCTTACGCGGTTGGGTATAATGGGAACCCCTTGAAAGTTTGCTTTGAATAAAATCCTCCAGCAAGGCCCAACCTTGGTTTTACCATTCGCCACCTAGCCTTTTTTTCCCTTGGGTTAGGCCAGCCCAAGGGTCATCTTATTTTAACCCCCCGGGGCCAGTGCTTGTCTAAGTGTTGGTCCAACCCAGAGCACCGTGCGGGGCCGTCCCTTGGCAACTTGGGTTACGTTGGCTCCCGTACGCTTAGCTTATCCGGTGTGCCCTGAGAACGAGATATGTGCAGCTCCTATCAGGATGTCGGCGCATCGGGTGGTCTTGCTGGACTTGTTTTACCATTGTCGAGGATGTCTTGTAGAACCGGGATACCGAGTCTGATCGGAATGTCTCGGGAGGAGGTCTATTCCTTCGTTGATCGTGAGAGCTTGTGATGGGCTAAGTTGGGACACCCCTGCAGGGTTTTGAACTTTCGAAAGCCGTGCCCGCGGTTATGGGCAGATGGGAATTTGTTAATGTCCGGTTGTAGAAAACCTGAAGTTGACCTTAATTAAAATGCATCAACCGCGTATCTAACCGTGATGGTCTCTTTCCGGCGGAGTCTGGGAAGTGAACACGGTTGTTGGAGTTATGCTTGACATAGGTTGTTCTACGATCACTTCTTGATCATATTTTATCGACCATGCTTTGCATTCTCTTCTCGCTCTCATTTGCGTAGGTTTAGCCACCATATATGCTAGTCGCTTGCTGCAGCTCCACCTCATACCTTTTACCCTACCTATAAGCTTAAATAGTCTTGATCGCGAGGGTGTGAGATTGCTGAGTCCCCGTGACTCACAGATACTTCCAAAACCAGCTTGCAGGTGCCGATGAGTTCGTGCAGATGACGCTACCAAGCTCAGGTGGAGCTCGATGAAGATCTTGTCCTTTGTGTTGTTTCGTTCTAGTTGTTCAGTAGTGGAGCCCAGTCGGGACGATCGGGGATCTGTGTAGCATTTGGGGTAGTCTTCTTTTATCTTGGTTCCGTAGTCGGACCTTGTTTGTATCTGGTTGATGTAATGCTTTATTCACGTAATTGTGTGATGTGGCGATTGTAAGACAACTATGTATCTTTTCCCCTATTGTATTACATGGGTTGTGTGAAGATTACCTCACTTGCGACATTGATTTCAATGCGGTTATGCCTCTAAGTCGTGCTTCGACACGTGGGAGATATAGCCGCATCGAGGGCGTTACAAGTTGGTATCAGAGCCTTCCCCGACCTTAGGATCCCCCACTGCTTGATCGTTTTTAGCAGCCATTGTTGAGGAATTATATATCGGAGAGTTTAGGAATTCTTTTTACTTCCCAGTCTCCTCATCGCTCTGGTAAGGCATCCTAACGTAGAGTTTTGACTCTTCTCTTCTCAAATTTCACTAAAAAATTTTAGGATCACGCGGGTATTTTGGAATCGTTCTGATGGTTTTGTGATGAGAACATTGTCTTGGTGCCTCCTGTCAGGGGTTTTGTGGCAGTGTCCCGGGGAGTTGAGCTCCGAGGTGTTGTCGTCACAATTTTATCGTTGCAGTTCTGGAATACCTGAGTTTAGTACGCCGACATCGAAAATCTCTTTTATGTAGTTCGTTGGTGAGATAACCTCGACGCCACCCAGTACTGGGGCGGGAGTTCGGGAGTATTGCCATAACTTGTATAACGGATGCTTTTCGAAGGTTGAGGTAGATGATTTCCAAAGTTTTTCTTGGTTATGTGTTGAAGGATGGATACAGCTGGATGTAGGATTTGCTAGTTTTGGGTGAGATATTATGCTTCCCCTGTATCCCCAACACCTGATTGCATAACCGGAAAGGTTCGGGAGTTTCATAGGTGGGAATTCAAGTAGGTCTTAGGATATCTTTCTGACAGATGTATGATATGAAATTGGGGTTCGACGTCTAGTGGTCCGCCTATTCACGGTCGGTTTTACAGTGGTCTCGTTGTGTCTTAAAGAGTCCTTGGCTATGCCGACTCGGGGACGCTTCGTATGTCATGTGCACTGCCTTGTACATTGATGGTGCTGTACGATCAAGCCCGTGTAGGCCCCACCACAAAAACTTCAGACAAAATCTCTATCATAAGTTTGTTCCGGCTTATTCCGCAAGCCAATCCTTTGTTTTTGTTTTGAGTTGTGGTATTCAAGTTGCTTCGAAGTCAAATGTTGATTCCATACCTTGTCCAAGTGGTGTTCTCATATTCCTATGTGAATACTAATCCTTCTCGATCATCGAGTTTGGCATTTCAATTTCTTTTCACCGGCGTGTTTCTCTCCAAGTGGATCCGATCATTTCTACAACCGCAAGATCAAGTATCAGTTCTTCTCAGCGGTGTTCGTTTCACCCATTCCAAATTGTCTTTGTTTTTTTCCCACCCTCCCTCCCTTTTACTTTTCTCCAAGGATTCAGATCTCTTAATCGGGTATCCATATTATTGATGTGAGGTCTCTCCATTCTTTTCTATCAATATTCTTCTCGGGTGATTCTCATGAAGATTCTAACGGAGCTTCAAGTTCGTCATTCTTCATTCTTTTCATCTCCGGTGGTTTCAAGTCAAGCTTTGTTGATCATATCCTTTCCTCGTGTCAATGCCTTCTCATACCGGTGCACCTCATAATAATTCACTTCTTGCTATCCAATTGTTCCGGAGTGCTCAAGATATCTCGAAGATTCGTGTTTTCCACTCTTCTTTCGTACAAGCTCTTTCGAGGATGTTCCCTCATTCAAGTCATTTAATTCAACCGGTGTTTTCTCTCTCTTGAATCGTTCTACGGTGTTTCGTTTGAGTGGGCCCTAACCCACAGGTCTTTTCCCAGGATCTTACCTGACTCTTCTTATTTTTCCTGGAGCTATCCTCAAAATTTCCTTTCGAAGTTTGACGTAAGTATGATTTATCATCAATTAAATGTCTTTCTCCAAGATCTTTCAAATTAATTTCATTGTTGATTCAACTTTTATATTCTTCTTTATTCCGGTGCCTCAATAATTCTTGGTGGTGTTTCTCGTTGTCATTCTCATCTTTTGAAGACCGAAGAAGAGTTTCTCTTTAATCTTGCTCCATTCTCTTCAAGATTCATGGTGCTAGCTTGTTGCCATCCTCTCATAATTATTTTCGATTGTGAAAATCTTTTTCACCCATCAGGATATATTCAAGGGTATTTTCAGTTCGATTATCCAGAGCCCATCATTTCAGAAGACTTGTTCATTCTCAGCTTTCAGCTCTCGTTCCCCAAATCTCACCGGTGCATCATTCAATATTCTTTAATCAGCGCGTGATCTCTTCGTTTCAGTTGTATCTAAATTCTCTCAAGTATCTTCGTTCATTTTCATTTCTTACGGTGGTTCTTCCAGGTTTCTCTTCCTTATCAATTTATTCGTTGTCAATCCTACCGGTGGTTCAAAGAAGACCTTCCCAAGTTGGCGCTATATCTCTCTTAATCCTTGCTACGAGAATAAGTAGTATGCCAATTCCATTGGTAGTCATCAATTTGACTTGGTGAAGGATAAGCATAATGTAATTCTTATTCTTGTTGCATTTAGATGATTCAATTCTTGTTTTCCAGAGTGGCTCATCATACTTTTTCTTGGTTTCAAGTGCTCATCTTTCTTTCCCGGAGTTCCAAGCTCTAATTATCACGGAGATCCATCTAAATCATTGCAAGGATTCACCTTGTATTTTCAACTTCTCTTTCTTTTCGTTTGATCATCCTTTTGTTACCGGAGTTCTTCATGGAGGCTCTACATGATGGTTCATCAAGGATTTAATTCCTTCTCGAAGTGTTCATCGAGATTCTTTTCTAAGGAGCTCAAGCATTCTTCATCTTCTACCCGGAGTGCAATTCTTTCTTCCGTATCTTTGCAGGTGGTATTATGTCATTCTTGATAATTTGAGTTCATGTTTCATGATTCACATGTTAAGAATGAGGTATTTTAAATCCACCAATCTCTTCTTTGGAGTTATCTTGGATTATATTTCACCAAAGCCTTCCCTAAGGATTGTTTCTATTTATGGTGCTTATAAATAACCCAAGTTCTTCTTTTATCCTCGCGGTGATATAGCTTTCTCGTCTCCTTGTTCTTATCAATCCAATTCTTTTCCCGTGAGTGGCAGGTTTTCACCTCATAATTTGAGTTGTATTCCATAAGTCCATATCAAGTGTATTCTTTTCGTTGTTGGTTTTTCTAACAAATCCATGCGAACCTTCTCCTTAAAATGCTTTTCAAGCTCATCGGAGGTAGAAGATGTTGTTTTCTTCTCCGTTCTTATGTTCCGACGATCCAACTTCTATTCTTTCATTTCGGAGGCATTGTGATGTTGCTCTCTGCAACCCATCTTCTTATTTTTTCAGGATCGTGTTCTTTTTGTCCTTATCCTTTTAACCAGAGTGTCGCGCCCGCTTTTTGAGTTCTTCCCATCCCGTCAAGTTTTTGCCTCCCTTCTCAAACGGAGTGCCGCCTGAAATCGTTCTTACCCATTGTGCCATTCTTTCAATAGTTCCGGAGGCAGTGTATTGTTGTTTTCATCAAGTATCCCCTCATCTTGTCAAATTCATGTTCAATTCCTTCCATTTATAGTCGGAGTGCTTTCCAAATTATATCATTCTTAATCCTTCTATATCTTGTTTTAACCGGAATGGTTTCAATATATATCTTGCCCTTCAACCTCAAGGTTTTTCGCAATGTTCGTTGTTCCTCTTTTCTAACGGAGTGTTTTCGACTTTGTTCACCTTCGTTGTATTCTTTTCTTCTATTTGTTTAACCTCTCAAGGTTCTTTGGTCTCACTCGTTTGTCAAAGAAGCAACTTAGCTTTACCTCTTCTCTTTCTTTTCCGTTTTCCCTCCGGTGCCATTCTAGATCTCGGGACGAGATCCTCTCGTAGTGGTGGAGTGTTGTAACTCCCCAAGACCGATGTGCCATGTGTCCTCCAATGATTCGTTGTTGTTGACTTGTCATTGCTTGCGTGTCATGCATTGCATATCATGTCATCATGTGCATTTCATTTGCATACATGTTCGTCTCATGCATCCGAGCATTTTCCTCGTTGTCCGTTTTCCATTCCAGCACTCCTATCTCCTCCGATGGTCTTTTCTACCTTCTTTTCATGTGTGGGGGTTAAACATTTCCGGATTGGACCGAGACTTGCCAAGCGGCCTTGGTTTACTACCGGTAGACCGCCTGTCAAGTTTCGTACCATTTGGACTTCGTTTGATACTCCAACGGTTAACCGAGGGACCAAAAAGGCCTCGTGTGTGTTGCAGCCCAACACCCTTCCATTTTGGCCCAAAACCCACCTAAACCCTCTCCATCATCTCGGTCGTTCGATCACAATTGCATGGCCGAAAACCGCACCTCATTTGGACTCTCCTAGCTCCCTCTACCTATAAATATGTGACTCTCCCCGATTTTTCGCGCAGTCCAAACCCTAGCTTCTTCCCACTCCGCCGCCGGACGCGTCCTCCCGCCGCCCAGCCACGTTGCCCGACCTATCACCGCGCGCCACGTCTCCCCGAGGGCCGCTCCCGGCCAACCGGAGCACGCCACGACAGCCCGTCGCGCCTCCTCTCTCTCCCGCACCCGCCGCGGCCCGCCGGGGCCCGGGTCGGGCCCTCCCGGCCCATCCGGCCGCGCCGCCGCCCCTCGGCCTCCCGCTCGCCCGCGCCTCGAGCGCCACCGCCCGGTGTCGCCTTCTCCGCTCCTGCCGGCGACGTCCCACCGCGACCCCGCCGTCCTCGTCCAGCGCCGCCCTCCGGCGCTCATGCTGCACCGCCCCGCCGCCCGGTGCTCGCCGCCCCGCCGTCTCCTCTCGCCGGCGTTGCCCGGATCCGGCCCGATCTGCTCGCCGGCGACCGGATCCACCCTCCCCGGCCTCCGTCCGACCACTTCCCCGGCGAGCTCCCGTCGAATTCCGGTCAGATCTGTCGCCACCTCATAAACCGTGCCGGGTCGACCCTAGACTCGAGGGTGAGATTTCGTCTAAGTCCCCGAAATTCCCAGATTCACTTGCCCATCTTCATCGTGCCGTAACTTTGCATCCGTAGCTCCGATTCATGCATATAGCATATCAAAATGTTCGTCTCAGAGAGTATATCATTTCATCTCATTGCATCATTTTCATTTGAGTTCATCTTGATGCCCGAAATGCTGTTGGAAGAGTGCTATTTGAGATAATTGTCAGATCTGCTGCTCCATTTAGATATTTGTCATTTTTGCCATGATTAATGTGTGCATGATATGCCCATGAGCTCTACATGTGTTTTGTTATATGTTTTGCCCTCTATCCAGAGGTGCAACCCATGTATTTTTGTGATATGTGTGGTGACTAGCACAAGCTTGCAAAGTGGTGCATTCGTTAATGCTGATTTCAGGGACTTAGCATTTCCACTAAGTCCTTGATCTGTTTATTTCATTATGCCATATGTTCATGTTGTTTCCTAGTGATCCGTGCCTCTTTTGAGGATGATCAGTAAGGACGTTTTGTTAATCATGTAGTGCCCTATCCACCTATGTCTTTGTTTACAATTATGGAGCACCCTAGCTTGAGTCAATCGAGCTCTACTTTTGCTATTTCGTGAATCTGGGCAGATTGTCTACTTGTTAGCGATTTTGCCAAGGATGTTGTAGTTGATCCGTGCATGCTATGCTATTTTACTTGCCATTTCTAGATTGTATAATGTGTATTCTTGATGGATGTATGCTTAGATTGTCATGCCTTGCTCTGTAGTGAGTGCATCGAGCTCGTAAACATGCCTACTTGATATCTGTTTCAGCATGCTCTAGTTTTCACTAAGTCAGTGATCTGATTATGTTTTTGCCATGTTCACATGCTTGCAATTGTATTTTCTGATCCCGTTTGGCTCAAGGTCTCTAAGGGACTTTTGTTAAGCTCTTTGAGTAGCTCCATGCCATGCCTTGCTTTGCCATGTTACGTTCCTGTAGCATATAGTTTTCATGCTCCAAAGCGTGCTACTTGATCTGAAATTCCAGACAAGTGTTAATTTCACTATGTCTGAGATCTGTTTACCAAAGGCACTTTTGTTAAGCATCTTTTGTTAAACCGTGACTCCGATTCCGGTGATCTTTATATCGATTTCAACCGAAATCACCTCACCTTTCCAGTGGCACTCTTGGATTTCCATGTTGAGGCCAGGTTCATTCATTCCTTGTTAAATCATGCATATGCATCGCATCCCGCATCCCGCATATCATACCATATTCATGTGTTGGTTGTTTACTATGTGTGTGCTTTCTTTTCCGGTGTTTGCTTCTTCGGGTGGGTTCCGGTAACGTCGCGTTTGTGAGGACCCGTTCGTCTACGTCCGTTTGTCTTCTTCATGGACTCGTTCTTCTTCCTGGCGGGATTTCAGGCAAGATGATCATACCCTCGAAATCACTACTATCTTTGCTTTGCTAGATGCTCGCTGTTTTGCTATGCCTATGCTACGATACCTACCACTTTCTTATCATGCCTCCCATGTTGTTTAACCAAGCCTCTAACCCACCTTGTCCTAGCAAACCATTGTTTGGCTATGTTACCGCTTTGCTCAGCCCCTCTTATAGCGTTGTTAGTTGCAGGTGAAGATGAAGTTTGTTCCCTGTTGGAACATGGAGATGTTGTTCCTTGTTGGAACATGTTTACTTGTTGGGATATCATAATATATCTTATTTAATTAATGCATCTATATACTTGGTAAAGGGTGGAAGGCTCGGCCTTATGCCTGGTGTTTTGTTCCACTCTTGCCGCCCTAGTTTCTGTCATATCGGTGTTATGTTCCCGGATTTTGCGTTCCTTACGCGGTTGGGTATAATGGGAACCCCTTGACAGTTCGCTTTGAATAAAACTCCTCCAGCAAGGCCCAACCTTGGTTTTACCATTCGCCACCTAGCCTTTTTTTCCCTTGGGTTAGGCCAGCCCAAGGGTCATCTTATTTTAACCCCCCGGGGCCAGTGCTTGTCTAAGTGTTGGTCCAACCCAGAGCACCGTGCGGGGCCGTCCCTTGGCAACTTGGGTTACATTGGCTCCCGTACGCTTAGCTTATCCGGTGTGCGCTGAGAACGAGATATGTGCAGCTCCTATCGGGTGTCGGCACATCGGGTGGTCTTGCTGGACTTGTTTTACCATTGTCGAGGATGTCTTGTAGAACCGGGATACCGAGTCTGATCGGAATGTCTCGGGAGGAGGTCTATTCCTTCGTTGACCGTGAGAGCTTGTGATGGGCTAAGTTGGGACACCCCTGCAGGGTTTTGAACTTTCGAAAGCCGTGCCCGCGGTTATGGGCAGATGGGAATTTGTTAATGTCCGGTTGTAGAAAACCTGAAGTTGACCTGAATTAAAATGCATCAACCGCGTGTGTAACCGTGATGGTCTCTTTCCGGCGGCGGAGTCCGGGAAGTGAACACGGTTGTTGGAGTTATGCTTGACGTAGGTTGTTCTAGGATCACTTCTTGATCATATTTTATCGACCGTGCTTTGCGTTCTCTTCTCGCTCTCATTTGCGTATGTTTAGCCACCATATATGCTAGTCGCTTGCTGCAGCTCCACCTCATACCTTTTACCCTACCTATAAGCTTAAATAGTCATGATCGCGAGGGTGTGAGATTGCTGAGTCCCCGTGACTCACAGATACTTCCAAAACTAGCTTGCAGGTGCCGATGAGTTCGTGCAGATGACGCTACCAAGCTCAGGAGGAGCTCGATGAAGATCTTGTCCTTTGTGTTGTTTCGTTCTAGTTGTTCAGTAGTGGAGCCCAGTCGGGATGATCGGGGATCTGTGTAGCATTTGGGGTAGTCTTCTTTTATCTTGGTTCCGTAGTCGGACCTTGTTTGTATCTGGTTGATGTAATGCTTTATTCATGTAATTGTGTGATGTGGCGATTGTAAGCCAACTATGTATCTTTTTCCCCTATTGTATTACATGGGTTGTGTGAAGATTACCTCACTTGCGACATTGCTTTCAATGCGGTTATGCCTCTAAGTCGTGCTTCGACACGTGGGAGATATAGCCGCATCAAGGGCGTTACAAGTACCTTCGTCTTCAGGCGATCAATGGGTTGAGTACCTTCCACATCACCTCCATGACTCTCCGAACTATTTATTTGTGTTGCTGGTGCGGCGGGAAGACATCACAAGATGTGTACCACGGTATGGTCATCCGGGACACATCTGCACTTGAGAGATTACTCGTAGTTGATCAAGAAGGTCTAACAGGAATCAATGTCATTTCTGCGACGAAATTGATAGTGGTGGGCTACTCGTCTGACAAATGTTACGAACTTGTTATTGGATCCACACCCGTTTAGGTACAACAGCCGCCTTCTAACTCGCCTTCTACAAATTAACATTATTTCTAATTTTGAAGATGTTTGTTCATCTGTCATTCTGAAAATGATTCCAACAAGCTTGACCACGAAACTGCGCACAATGAAGGTCTTGGCACTAGAATCTATCAGGACCGACCAGGAGCAAGTTGTCAGTTTCCTACGATGCTTTTCGTGCCTGGAGAAGCTATATATCGAGGTGATGTTCCTTTCTTGTTAAATGTTAACCATAAGGGAGTTCAATTTGTGACACCTTTTTCCAAGTTTACAATTACAATGTACTATGATTTCTGAAGGTTCTTTTGGACGATTTCAGTACATAAATGCCCCCCCCCATATTGGTTGCTTGATCCACAAGGTTACAATCAATAAGCATTTCTCCTTTGGATTCATCTGTACTAGTTTTCTTAGGGAACTTTTCATCCACTCCAACCTCTTGTGAAGAAGGCTACATTTTTCTGCAAACCAAATAGCTAGGCATGTAGTGATGTTCAAAACTGCATGTAGGCACTAACACGTTTTCTTATTTTGCAGATAAGATTAGGCCCAGTTGTGGATAATGTGATACAATATAACAAGCATGTCGAATGCCTAGATCTGCATCTCTCAGAAATTACTTTGAACTCCTACCGAGGGACCTTACCAAAGATTATATTCGCTAGGTTCATTGTTCTCAGAGCAAGGGTGCTGAAGGAAATTGTTGGCGTCCTGGGAACGGGGGTCCCCAAACCTGCCTGCCTGCGGCCCGTGGCATGGCTCCTCCAGCGGCCCTGTACACCTCATCTTCACCAGCAAACATTCAAGACCCTCGCGAGGGGCCAAGCCTCGCGAGGCGGACGACGCAAGACCTCCTCGGGACGTCCTCACCAGGCTGACTCGCGAGGGGTGGAGAGATCAAGGCAGGGACACCTTGCGAGGTTTCTATGATGTAAGCCATGACGACTGGAGCCAGGCGGGTGCCAGCACGCGCAGTGTCCTTGCTTCCTCTTTGGTGCTAAGGAGGCAAGCGCAGGCGAGGAGTCTGAGGCATCAGGCAAAGGTTTCCATATCGGTTCAACAAGACCAAGACCAGCAGGACGGCAGGACGGAAGTCATCGTGGAGCCCAAGACAGCATCACCACCAGAGCCTTTGGCAGGCAAAGACTACTTTTGTTAGGATAGCTTGTACTAGTTGTATCCCTTCAAATTGGCCCTTGTGGGATCCCTTCCCCCTCAATATTTTGGAAGAGGACCAAGGCCACTATAAATAGGACTAGCCACCACCATAGAAAGTGTACGGATCATTCAAATCATCCTCGACCACACAAAACTCGCCAAGCACAAGAACACCTCTCCTCAGGAGGCTGTTCTTCCCTTGTAACAGTTCATCCTCAGCCCAAGAGGCAATCCACCACACCACACTGGAGTAGGGTATTACACCATGACGGTGGCCTGAACCAATATAAATCTTGTATCTCTTGTTCTTTGGGTCTGTCGAGCTAGGCTGTGAGATCATGATGTGCGCGAGCTAGAGAGAGGGAGATATCTTCGTGTGCACCCCAGTGTTCAAACCTCAAGGGTTTTGCCGGAACCCGAAATCCGACATTTGGCGCGCCAGGTAGGGGTGCATCGGAGTCTCTCTTCCGCTAGTTGATCCGCTGATGCTCCGAAGTTCCGATGTCTGGCAACCCGAGGACAAACACCAACCGCTGGGCGGCTTGGCCGGCCCGGGCGGCGCCGTCTGCCCAAGAAGACCTCAACCCTGCACCCTAGGCGGCATGCGCACCGCCTAACACTACAGGGCGCGGGCGGCGCGGTCAAGCGCCATCCAACCTTACTCCACGACAAAAGCGGGAAGCCGCAAGGGCCTCAAGCTACGCCACGGCCACGGCGCCGCATACCCGGTGGGAACAAGCGAAAATGAGGGCCAGCTCACGGTGGCTCGTGGGCTGCTGCGATCCCGGCTGATGGAGAGCGGTCGGGATGCACTGGTGGAGCGCGTCACCGAGCTACTAGACACTGCGGCCTTGGGAGCACCACCCTTCTACTCCTTGCTCACGCCTCATGCTGCGGCTGGATCGCATGGCAGACCTCGCCGCGCCCGCGTGCCCCCGGGAGCACTGGGAGGTTTCATCAACATCGGCGCGACCAGCAGCACCGGACACCCAATCGCACCTGCGCCACCTCCGATGAGCGCGGGCACAAGCGTTGCCACCCGCGGCCCCGGCAGGGTGCCAGCATACCATCCTCAGGAAGGCGCGCTGGGCCGGGCAACATGGAGCGTGGGGCACTTATGCGAGGTCTTCGGGGCGACGGCGTCGGAGTCCTACGTGCCCTGCATGATGGACCAAGAGTATCCGTTGGAAGAAAACCCTGGCTCGTTCCTCGAGCCAGGCTGGGAGGAGGAGGCGCTAGAAGTTGAGGCCTTCTAGGAGCCTGACGGGAGCCTCACCAACCATGCCGACGACAACGGCTACAGGGTACCACTAATATCTTAGGGGAAAGCCTACGCTAACCATGGGTCACAGGAGGATCAGGTCACAGCGGCGGAGGGCAGCACAAGCTCGGCGGCCTCCCTTCCGCCAGGAGGAGCGCACTGGGGGTTGCCTGGGAGGAGCCGGGAGAAAGGCCCCTCCCCGCATCGCGCGGAGCAAGGCGTCCCCCGGAGGTAGGCCCTCTGGCGGGGAGGTGCCGGCGAGCCTTCCCTGGCAGAGGACTCGTGGTCGCCGAGGGCACCGCTGGTGTCCCCTTTGCCACTTGGTGTCGTCCTGGTTTCCGGTCGCCCCAGTGGTGGTCGAGGGTGGCGCAAGGCGGGGCCCTCGTCTGGCGATATGAAGTAAGGCTCGCGCCTGTGAAGATCTCCGCTTGTGACACTCTCACGTAATAATGAGTGGGGCTGTACACGCCCCGGAGTCTCAGGAGTGTCGCCCTCGGGCCTCGGGGGCTCCCTCCCACGTCCTAATGGCAGCACTTAGCTCCGCGCTACTGAGACGACAAGAAGACTAGACTAGGCGCCGGACGCAGCCATTTGCTTTTGATCTATTTTCTGTAGCCCTATTTTCTGGCTTTGGATTTAAGTTGAAGTTGAATTTTCATTGGTGTGCGCGGGGGGTGCCTTTTCTCGTTCATCCGATTTCTTGCAATCTGGTTCCTTGCCTTGATTTGGAGTCTGCACCTGCTGCCTCCCCCCTTTGCGAGCTCCTTGTGAGCGGGGGCTTGGTGCGACACACGTGTGTTGCGCACGCGCCCCACCATGGCTGGCGCTTGCTTCTCACGAGGCCCTCTCGAACGGATCGGCAGGCCCTCTAACGCTTAAGACCTCACAAGCCGGTCTGGAACTGGCCCAGACTAAGGTAAACTGCAGCAGTAAGCTCGTAGCGGGACCCGTGGGCTCATAAGAACACGTCTCCATCTCATAAGATGGGTCGTACGGGCCCGCTCGCAGAGCCACACCATGGGCCGCGGGCAGGCAAGTCTGGGGACCCCTGTTCCCAGAACGTCAACAGTAGCCCTCGGGCCCAAGGCGCACTCGAGCTTGGCTTCGAGGCAAAGCCAAAGGTCAGGTGCAGAGCGCCGCGGGCCATAATAGCATGCGGCCTTGGTCGACGCGTGGCGGTTGATTGGACATGGGCGTCTCCGCTTCCCCATGCTGCCTTAGCAACTGTCCGACTTGACAAGTCCCTGCGACATGCAAGGAAAAACCATCATTACCTGTGATCGTGGGGGGCACTGGTTGGCCTTCTCCTGTTATAAATGGGAGGGGGCGGAGCCCCCATCGCCCATCTCTTCCCATTCCCCTTGCTTCTTCTCCTTGCTTGCTCCACTCTTTGTTGGTGCGGTCATGGTGCCGATTAGGAGGTTCTCGGCCGTAGAGAAGGGCAAGGCTCCCCTCAATGAGCCTGAGCTGCTCCCGCCGAAGAAGAGGAGGCCCCATCGTCACGAGATGGTCGTGAGGCCGGTGGTGTCGTGGATGTGGTACAAAAGTCCACCCCTTGGGTACCCGTTGCCCTTGTATGCTCACGCCGATGATTCCGAAGGGAGGAGCAATGAGAGTCGCCTCCCGCGCCAGGGCCGTGGCCGCCATGCTGCGGAGGCACACGCCGTCGCCCCAGGGGCCCATGCCGTGGACTCCTCACGCGAGTTCGTGTTGTGGGCGGCGATGCCCCTGAGCACTTGGATTCGCCTCCCGCAGTTCTTCGCCGCCGAGATGGCACCGAGGGGCCCTCTCAAGCTTTGGCTGCAGCATGCCACTGCGATGCCCCGGCGACTGGAGCGAAGATTGAAGCCGTCGCCTCCGGGAGGATCTTCATGACCCGAGGCTGGGGCAAGATTGCCCGAGTCTGCCGCGCGGAGGGCGCCCTCGCGATCCACTTCGAGTACGACGGTGCCTCCATGCTGCTCTTCAAGGTCTTCGATAGGGAAGGCCGCCTGGAGTGCTGCCCTGAAGGAGGTCGCCAGGACGGCGCAGCGGCGGGCGCTGGGCCTGCCGCAGGCTTTGCATGCAGCTCCTCCAGCGACAGCGGCGACTCCTGGTGGTCCAACGATTCTCCCGAGCCCATTGACACTCCGGAGATGAGCGGAAACCACTACGTGCCCCCGAACTCCCGCCATGCTCGGAGCAGGGCCGCGGTGTCCTGCCGTCGTCGTCACTGATCTGGATGGGGTTGGCGCCGGCCTCTCGCAGCCCACTGTTGATGATGGTGTAAGCGACATCTAGCGCGTGTAGATAGAACTCCTAGGAATTCCTTCCCTTTTGTTCCCTGCGAGGAATCGAAATGAACCCCGTGGGGGCGTGTAAAGCGTATGTAATGCATTTTTTTCATATAGCCCTCATTATGAAAATTTATGTGCGCATATCCTGCCGAGGCTCAGCCTCCCCTTTCTGTCGGATTTCGGGTTCCGGTAGACCCTAGAGGTTCGAACACTGGGGTGCGCGCGGAGATTTCGCCTCCTACCTACCCGCACTCCTCCGCGTCCCTAAGATCTAATAAAGGAAAGAACAACACAAGAGACACAGGGTTTATACTGGTTCGGGCCACCGTTGTGGTGTAATACCCTACTCGAGTGTGTGGTGTGGTGGATTGCCTCTTGGGCTGATGATGATGAACAATACAAGGGAGAACAGCCTCGCGAGGGTCTGTTCTTGGCTGGGGCGATGAACTGCTGGGAGGAGCTCAGTCACCTTTCTCTCTCTCTCTCTACTTGATCTTCTTATCCTTCGATCCCTCTATTTCCTTCCAACCTCTCTCCCCCTTTGCTCTGTGGGTGGCTGGTCCTATTTATAGAGGCCCTGGTCCTCTTCCCAAATATCGAGCGGGAAGGGAGCCAACAATGGCGGGCTAATTTGAAGGGGGACAGCTAGTATCAGCTATCCTGACAAAAGTAGTCTTCGCCTGCGCAAAGCTCTAGTGATGACGCCGTCTTAGGCTCCACGGTGACCACCGTCTCGTAGTCCTCCTGGTCTTGGTCTCGTTTCACCGAAATGGCAACCTTTGCCTGATACCTCGGTACTCCGTGGCTGCGCTTGCCCCCTTTGCACCAAAGAGGGAAGGAGGATACTACGCGGGCTGGCACCCGCCTGGCGACCTTGGTCATCATGGCTTGCGTCATGGGCACCTCGTGAGGTACCCCACCTTGATCTCTCCGCCTCCTCATGAGCCAGCCTGACGAGGCCGTGCCTGAGGAAGCTCCGCATCATCCGCCCCGTGAGGCTTGGCCCCTCGCGAGGGTCTTGGGTTTGTGTTGGTGAAGATGGGCCGCGCTGGGCCCCCTTTTGAGCCACGCCGCAGGCCGCAGGCAGGAAAGTCTGGGGACCCCCGTTCCCAGAACGCCGACAGTAGCCCCCGGGCCTAAGGCGCGCCCGGACTTGGCCGTGCAGGGAGGCGGAAGGGCAAGAGCGCAGCGCCGTGGGCCCTAACAGCCTGCGGCCTTGGGCGCCGCGTGGCGGTTGATGGGACGTGGGCGCCTCCACTTCCCCATGGCGCCTCGGCAATTGCACGGATTGGACAAGTCCCTTCATGCAAAGCGGGTCATAATTACCTGCGATCGTGGGAGCAGTTGGTTGGCCATCGCCAGCTATAAGTATGGACCGGCGCGCGCCCTTCCAGTTCATCCCCCCTTGCTTCTCCTTTTTCTTCATGGCCCCGTCGAGGAGGTTCTCGGCCGCAGAGAAGGGGAAGGCTCGCCAGGTTGAGCCCGCCTCTCCCCCGCCCAAGCGCGGCCGAGGGCGCCCTCGCAAACATCCTATGGCCACCACGGTGGCTCCCCGCGGCCGTGGAGGCGATCTTCAGCACAGCGACGGGCCAATTGCTGCGGCCGGGGGGCGCGCTCCGGCTGCGCGTCCCCCTAGGCCGCGCTTTCGCGCTACCGAAGTGCTGCCGGAGTTCGTCGTGTGGTCGGCGGAGCCGACTAGCACCCGGCTTCCACTTCCCCGCTTCCGCCTTGGCGAGCTCCCGGCCGGCGCCCCGGGCGGCCTCTGGCTCCAGGCCGACGGCTGCTGCAGCCGGGCCTCATGGGTCTCACTGGAGGTCTCCGCGGCCGGGAGCCTGTCCCTGGCCCGTGGTTGGCAGATGTTTGCCCGCGCGCGTGACCTGAGCCATCGGTGCACCCTACACTTCAAGTTCGACGGCAATGCCACCCTCTACGTGAGGGTGTTTGGGGAAGATGGTCGCCGTGCAGGGTGTTGCCCCGAGGGTGACGACCGCGGCTGGGAACCCAGCTCCGGCGATGATGGAGAGGGCAGCGCTCGCGCGGCTGGCGACGCTCAGGGTTCCTCAAGCTTCTCCGGTTCTTCTTCAGGCGGCGACTCTTCTAGCGGTGGCCGCGGTCAGCCTCCACGCCGTCGTATCTGCTTGGGAGGTGCCAACGTGTCCGCCCGCCATCGCGCCCTGGTGAAGCGCGAGAGGGAGTCCGCCTGAGCTCCGGAGGCAGCTCGGGCCTTCCCTGCGGGCCGCTGTAAGGCGAGCTGCACCGGATTTGTTCTTTCTTTTCCTTTTTCCTGCATAACAAAGACAGTAGTGTGGAGCCCCGCGGGGGCGTGTTTGGGTTATTGCTGTTAATCATTGTTTTGCTTTCGTTATCGTACCTTCCGGCTACGTGCCCGAGCATGGATAGTTCCCGGCCCCGGCCGTGGGGGGCGACCGACCCAGGCCCTTTGTTTGTGTCGCGGTGCCCGTGGGGCACGGACTGGGGGGGTGCTCCTGTAATGGGCCCAGGTCGCGAACTCTTTGAATGACTAGGATAGGAACACTTGCGAGGGCGCTCAGCTGCCCCCCTCGTGAGGCCTTGCACAAGAGAAATCGAGGCAGGAGAGTGAAAAAGTCGAAGAACCACAAGCCAAAGACGGCAACAACTTCAATAAAACTTCGAATGAGAAGGAACAAGCCAACTGCGGAAAGCAAATGAAAAGCCACGTCCGGCACCTAATCTAGTCTTCGACGTCTTCTCACCAGCGCGGAGCTAAGTGCTGCCACTGGGCGTGGGAGGGAGCCCCAGGGCCTGAGGCCGGCGCTCCTGAGACTCCGGGGCGTGTACAGGCCCAACTCATTATTACGTGAGAGTGTCACGGGCGGCAAGCCTCACAGGCGTTGGCCTTCTTCACAGGCTTCGGGCCTTTTCCAAAACGCGATAGCTTCACAGGCATTCGCCTTCTTCACAGGCTCTGGGCCATTTCCAAAACGTGATAGCTTCATAGGCATTCGCCTTCTTCACAGGCTCTGGGCCTTTTCCAAAACGCGATAGCTTCACAGGCATTCGCCTTCTTCACAGGCTTTGGGCCTTTTCCAAAACGCGATACCTTCACAGGCATTCGCCTTCTTCACAGGCTCTGGGCCTTTTTAGGGGTAGAACCTCCGGAGGTGCTGGATGTTCCATGCATTCTGGACTGGCACCCCCTCCTGAGTCTCCAAGCGCACGGAGCCGGGCCTGGAAACATGAACAACTTTGAACGGGCCCTCCCACATGGGAGAGAGCTTGTGCAGCCCCTCCCTGGAGAGAACCTGCCTGAGCACGAGGTCTCCTACCTCGAGAGTTCTGGGGCGGATGTTGCGGCAGTGATATCGCCGCAGTGCTTGTTACTACCTTGCCGCTTGTAGCGCGGCTTCTCGGCGACGTTCCTCCCCCAGCACGAGGTCCATCCCCCGCATGGCGTCCTGCTGCGCCTCGTCGAACGCCAGGACCCGCACGGAGCGACGTCTGACCTCGTGAGGGAGGACCGCTTTGGCTCCGTAGACCAGGAAGAACGGGGTCTCTCCAGTCGGCTTGGTCGCGGTTGTGCGGATGGACCACAACACGGACTGAAGCTCATCGTACCAACCTCTGCCGCAGGCCTCCAGCTTCTTCTTGAACGTCCTGGTCTTGAGGCCCCTCGGGACCTCCGCGTTGGCTCGCTCGGCCTGGCCGTTGCTTCGGGGGTGCGCCACCGAAGCGTAGCATATCTGCATTCCAAGGTTAGCACAGTATGTTTTGAAGAGGTTACTGGTGAACTGCGAACCGTTGTCCGTGATGATGCGATTCGGCACCCCAAACCGGCTCACGATGCCCTTGATGAACTTGATCGCGGAACCCGCGGGAATGGTGCGGACAGCCTCTACTTCAGCCCACTTGGTGAACTTGTCCACGGCGATGTAGAGGTAGCGGTAGCCCCCGGGCGCCTGAGGAAACGGGCCCAAGATGTCCAGCCCCCAGACTGCGAATGGCCACGAAAGGGGTATAGTCTGCTAGCCTCCTGCTAGCTGATGGATCTGCTTGGCGTGGAACTGGCAGGCCTCAGAAGCTTACACTAGTTCGACGGCGTCATTGAGCGCGGTGGGCGAATAAAACCCACTGCGGAACGCCTTGACGACGAGGGTCCGTGATGATGGATGATTTCCGCAGTCTCCGCCGTGTATATCTTCCAGCAGTTCCTTCCCTTGCTCCCTGGAGATGCAGCACAGGGATACATCGTTTGGCCGCTTCCGGTAGAGCTCTCCATCCTTGATGCAGTATGCCATGGCCTGGCGTGCCACTCGCTCTGCTTCCTCCTCCTTCTCTAGCAGGGTCCCTTGCATTAGGTAACTCTGGAGCTCCTCCATCCAACATCCCTCCTGAGGTTCCATCGTCAGGAGCAGGCGTGCTCCTGAGGCCGGGCCACAGGCCGGAGCCCCTGAGGCAGGTGGCTGGGGGAGCTCCTCCTGGGGCTGAGCCGTGTTCAATAATGACGGCAGGGCTGATGGCTTGAAGAGCCGCTCCTCGAAAACGCCAGGCTCCTGAGGTAACCGCCTGGACGCCCGTTTGGCGATGTCGTCGGCCTCCTGATTGGTGCCACGGGGCACATGCTGCAACTCCAACCCCTAGAACTGCTTCTCCATCCTGCGGACCTCCGCTAGGTAGGCTTCCATGTGCTCATCCTTCGGCTCATACACCTTGGTGGAGAAATTGACAAGGAGCTGCGAATCGCCCTTGATGGTGAGGCGTTTCACCCCCAGGGCAGCCGCGGCCTTCAAGCCCTCTATTAAACCTTCATACTCCGCTATGTTGTTGGAGACCTTTTCACCTTGCTGGAAACAGAGCTGCACGGCGTAATAGAGCTTGTCCTGAGTGGGGATATAAGCACTGCCCCAGCCCCAGCGCCATGCCTAGAGAATGCCCCATCGAAGTACATGACCCAGCCTTCTGGCGCCTTGCTTCCCGGGGACAGGGACCGATCCTCGTCGGCCTTGAGGCCTGGCGCCTCCGTCCATTCTGCCACAAAATCCGCCAACGCTGCTCCCTTGATGACTCTAGTCGTGCTGAATTCGAGCTGAAATGCTTGCAGTTCTATATTCCACTCAGCGACCCTTCCAGCTGAATTAGGGCTCCTAAGCACTCTCTCCAGGGGGTATGACGAGATGACCTTGATGGGGTGACCCTGAAAATAGTGCCGCAGCTTGCGCGAGGCCACCAGTAGCGCGAGGAGGAGTTTCTGAGGCATGGGGTACCGTGCCCTTGCATCCCGCAACACCGTGCTGACGAAGTACACTGGGTGCTCAACGAGGTGGAGTGCGTCAGTGCTGGTGGCTCCCTTCGGAGACCGTGGCGCCTCTTGAGGCAATGAGGCCTCCTGAGACTGGCCATCTGGAAGAGGGGCCTCTTCCGCCTCCGGTGCGCCCCTCTGCGGCGACTGATCCTCCTCAGCTGCGGTGGCAGTTTCTGTAGGCCTTCCTTGTCCCTGTTCTGCCTTGTCCCGGGCTGCTGCCGCGGTTTTGATTTGGCGCTCCTCTCTGACTGCCACCAAGGCTGCGCTGGCGGAGTAGGGAGTGGCGGCGAGGTAAAGCACCAGGGGCTCTTGAGGGCGCGGAGCCACCATGACCGGTGGGCTGGTCAGGTATCTCTTGAGATCCTAGAACGCCTTGTCGGCCTCTTCAGTCCACTCGAAGGGCCCCTTTTTCTTCATTAGCTGGAAGAAGGGCAGTGCTCGGTCCCCCAACTTGGAGATGAAGCGCCCTAGCGCGGTCACGTGCCCCGTGAGCTTCTGCATTTCTCTGAGGGTCTTTGGGGGCTCATGTCTTGCACCGCCTTGACCTTCTTCGGGTTAGCCTCGATGCCTCAGTGGGACACGAGGAAACCCAAGAGGTTGCCCGAGGGGACTCCGAACACACACTTCTCTGGGTTGAGCCGTAGGTTCACTGCATTGAGGCTCGTGAAGGTTTCCTCCAAGTCTTGTATCAAGGTCCTGGCCTCCCGAGACTTTACCACAATGTCATCGACGTAAGCTTCAACATTCTTCCCGAGCTGCGGGCCCAAGGTGATGTGCATCGGCTGCTGGAAGGTCGCCCCTGTGTTACGCAGCCCGAATGGCATGCATGTGTAGCAGTACACCCCACATGCAGTTAGGAAGGCTGTCTTCTCGACGTCTTCTACCGCCATATTGATCTGGTGATACCCAGAGAAGGCATCCAAGAAGCATAACAGGTCATATTCCGCAGTGGAATCGACGATCTGGTCGATGCGGGGGAGCGGGAATGGATCTTGCGGGCATGCTTTGTTGAGGTTGGTGAAGTCGACACACATGCGCTCCTTCCCTCATTTCTTTGGCACAACGACAGGGTTGGACAACCAATCCGGGTATCGGACCTCGCGAATGACCCCAGCGGCTTCTAATTTGCGGGTCTCTTGGACGATGAAGGCCTGATTTTCTGTGGACTGCGACCTGGCCTTCTGCTTCACAGGGCGCACGTTGGGGCACACGTTGAGGTGATGCTCGATTACGCTCCTAGGGATCCCTGCCAACTGGTCAGGCTCCCAAGCGAATACCTTCTTGTTTGCGTGCAGGAACCCGACCAGGGCCTTCTCCTGCTCGGGTTTGAGGTCGGCGCCTATGGTGAAAGTGGCGTTGGTGGATCCGTCCTCATCGACGGGTATCTGCTTGGTTTCTGCCTTGTCTTGGGTGAACAACTATTTCTTCTTGGCGGGTGCAGCCCCCTTGGGCCCGGGGGTCTCCAAGTCGGCGGGCTGTGCCGACGCCGCCGTCTTGAAGGCGAGCTTGAGCACCCGCAGCGCGTCCCTGGTGTCCCCGTGCACAGTGAGGACACCGCTGCTCCCGGGCATCTTCATGAGGTTGTACGCCGGGTGCGTCGCGGCCATGAACTGGGCCAACGCTGGGTAGCCGAGGATGGCATTGTAGGGGAGGCCGATGGGGGCGATGTCGAAGTCGACCAGCTCCGTGCGGAAGTTGTCGTAGGTGCCGAAGGTTACTGGGAGCCGGATCTGTCCCAAGGAGCTGGACGACTTGCCCCCAACGCCTCAGAAGGGCCGGCTGGGTTGCAGCCGTTCCAGGGGTATGCAGAGGAGGTTGAAGGCCTCGACCGAGAGCATGCTGAGGCCCATGCCGCTATCAATGAGGGTTCTGGTGACGGCCACCTGGCAGATGGTGGGGGTGCACAGCATGGGGAGCGCACCCGAGCAGGCCGAGTTGGAGGGGTGGTCCTCCGAGCTGAAGGTCAGGCCGGTCTCGGGCGCCGTCCGGTCCAGGGGAGCCCCCTGCCGCATGGAAGCGGCGCTGACCCGACGGATGAACGGCTTGACGTGGTGACTTGTAGGCGGCGCCTGCGAGCCGCCCAAGAGGGCCGCGACGACCGGGGGTGTTGGTGCACCGCGATGGGTGGGGGAGAGGTTGCGGGGCTCCATGGGCGCGCGGAGCGCGTGGGACGAAGAACCAGCTGGGGTGAGCGAGGGAGTTGCGGTGCGGCCGTCTTGCCGCACGGACAGATGCTGGGACGATGCTTGCTGCTCGTCCCCCGCCGGGCCGGTGGCGGCGTTGACGGCAGGTGACGGGGAACAGCGAGGACGCCCGCCACAGGGGCCGTCTGGGCGACGCGGGAAGCGAGTGAGACCCGGCGCTCGGTGCGGGCCCGACGAGCGTCAGACATGGGCGTGATGGTCGGAGGAGAACGGGGTGGTGGAAGACGAATCCCGGCGCACCCCTACCTGGCGCGCCAAATGTCGGATTTCGGGTTCCGGCAGACCCTTGAGGTTCGAACACTAGGGTGCACGTGGACATTTCGCCTCCTACCTACCTGCACTCCTCCGCCTCGCTAAGATCTAACTAAGGAAAGAACAACACAAGAGACACAGGGTTTATACTGGTTGGGGCCACCGTTGTGGTGTAATACCCTACTCCAGTGTGTGGTGTGGTGGATTGCCTCTTGGGCTGATGATGATGAACAATACAAGGGAGAACAGCCTCGCGAGGGTCTGTTCTTGGCTGGGGCGATGAACTGCTGGGAGGAGCTCAGTCACCTTTCTCTCTCTCTCTCTACCTGATCTTCTTATCCTTCGATCCCTCTATTTCCTTCCAACCTCTCTCCCCCTTTGCTCTGTGGGTGGCTGGTCCTATTTATAGAGGCCCTGGTCCTCTTCCCAAATATCGAGCGGGAAGGGAGCCAACAATGGCGGGCTAATTTGAAGGGGGACAGCTAGTATCAGCTATCCTGACAAAAGTAGTCTTCGCCTGCGCAAAGCTCGGGTGATGACGCCGTCTTGGGCTCCATGGTGACCACCGTCTCGTAGTCCTCCTGGTCTTGGTCTCGTTGCACCGAAATGGCAACCTTTGCCTGATACCTCGGTACTCTGCGGCTGCGCTTGCCCCCTTTGCACCAAAGAGGGAAGGAGGACACTGCACGGGCTGGCACCCGCCTGGCGCCCTTGGTCGTCATGGCTTGCGTCACGGGCACCTCGTGAGGTACCCCGCCTTGATCTCTCCGCCTCCTCGTGAGCCAGCCTGACGAGGCCGTGCCTGAGGAAGCTCCGCGTCGTCCGCCCCGCGAGGCTTGGCCCCTCGCGAGGGTCTTGGGTTTGTGTTGGTGAAGATGGGCCGTGCTGGGCCTCCTTTTGAGCCATGCCGCAGGCCGCAGGCAGGCAAGTCTGGCGACCCCCGTTCCCAGAACGCCGACACTTTCCAATCCCGCGGCAGCTTGGTGCTCTACGCTGATAGGTCCTAGTCCCCAGGCAGGCTGCAGCCGCCGCTGGTATGCCAGGTCGCGTGCCGTGGTCAAGGCCGGGAGGTGAGCAGCCCGAGGTCCAGTAAGAGCTCCTGAGGCGCGATGCTCAAGAGGTCCACTTTAGCGCGCAAGCATCTATCTTTGGATGGGAAAGGGAGGAAACATTACCGCAGCGGGGCAGCGAAGGGCGTGAGGCCTGTTCCGGCTCAGTCCCCCCTTTCTATCCTTGCGATGGCTTGGTGCTCTACGCCGACAGGTCCCGGTCCCCAGGCAGGCTGCAGCCGTTGCTGGTATGCCAGGTCATGATGCCGTGGGCAAGGCCAGGAGGTGAGCGGCCCGAGGCCCGGTAGGAGCTCCTGAGGCGCGATGCTCAGTAGGTCCCCTTTAGCGCTCAAGCGGCCATCGAGAGGTAAGAAAGGGAGGCGACATTGCGGCAACAGGGCTGCCGTGAGCGAGGGTCTCATGCTGTAGCGATTGGCAGATTCCGAGCGCGAACTTATCTTGGTTGTTTGGAGTCGGTTCTTGGAGTCGTGCCGGACTTGTGCGTCGGCCACTATAGGGTAGCTAGGTCTGGCCCGTGCGAGCCTCCCCCTCTTCTATGTGTTCTTCTGAGTGCTCTGTGTCCTCAGGTCCCGGCCCTCGAGCGAGCTCAGCCGGCGCTGGTATGCCAGGTCGCGATGCCGCGGTCAAGGCCAGGGGGTGAGGGCTAGAGAGCCAGTAAGAGCTCCTGAGTTGTGATGCTCAGGAGCCCCTGTTTAACGCGCAAGCAAATCGCACAAGAGAAGAGGGAGAGTCCACAGTACCGCCCATTGTTGTCCTCGGGAGGCTCTGCAAGTTAGCGCGAGGAAGGGCTCAAGCCGCCATGGTGATTGCTGGTCCACCTCCGGTACGTGGGAGGGGACTCCCTACTGCAGAGACACCCTGGGGCGTGTACAACCCCGCCCTGACACGTGGCTTGCACGGCAGGGCTAGGCGAGGTGTGTCTGGGCACTCGTGAGCCAGCGCGGGACTCACGAGGCCCTACCTCAAGGCGGGTTGCGCCTGGTCTTGATTCTTGTTCGCTGTGTTGGTCCTGCAAGGTCGTCAGACAACCTGCGCCGAACGAATCTCCTGAGGTTATCGCATGAGAAAACCAAGAACCAATGGCCCGAGGAGGTGACATGAACGGGCCCGAGCATAAACGTTGTGTCTAACCTTCTCACGTGAAGGGTCCTGCAGAAAGATGACCGGCGCGCGGCTCCCACGGTGGGCGCCAATCAAGCAGGTGATAATCATAGATAGGTTAAGCATGGAAGGCGAACTAGCTCAGGTAAATGCATGAACGATACGCGCCACTGGGTCCGGCCCAATAGGCTTGGGGATGATGCAGCCCGAGGGGCGCCCTCAGTAAGGTAAGCTAAAGACATAAAAAGAAAGGATACATGCCAGAGGGACAGACCCACGCGGCCTGGGAATAATGCAGCCGCCTGGGCGCTCCTAGCTAAATGAACTTGGAAAATGTCACCTGGTTCCGTTGATGAAGGGGTGTTCAGGCAGCTGAAGGTACACGGCGAAGGGCTGCTCCTCACGAGCCACCGGGGCCCTGAGCCACGGGAGGCTCTGGGGGAACAGGCGGTTCCTTGAGGACTGTCACCATCTCCGCCAGGACTGCGTGGTGCCTGGCCTCCTGAGCCGCCATGATGCTCCGCAGGTTCTGCTGGAAGGCAGCAACCACGCTCAGCAGGCCGAATGGCATACGAACGTAGATGTGAGGTGGACCTTCACAGCGCCCAATACGCAAAGGCCGGAAGCGCTCCTGAGATGCGGCTCGGTTGAGCCCTGGTATGTCAATGCAGACGCGCAACTCACCACCCTCGCCTGGGTGGGGAGCAGCGCCAGATGGACGACGGTCACCGCGTGTTTCTCTTGCTTCCTGAAGCTCCTAAGATACCTTGGTTATGAACTCCTAAGCACCGGGCGCTCCTTGCCTAGTGTGCTCCTGAGGGAGACGTGCCGCGAAACATGCCTCCAAGTGGTGCCCGAGCGCCTCCCTCGTGACGTCGGCAAGGTCTGAGGCCCTCTAGAAGAGAGCCCCCGAGCCCTGCCCGAGGAGGGCGCCGGGCGCGCCTTCCTATGCGACAGAGGGAGGCACCCCAGGTGCGGGCGCTGATCCTGATGAGGTGCCACTTGCGGCACTGCCCTCCTGAGGTCCGACACAGAGTAGCTGCTTCTTCTTCTTGGGGACAACCTCAGGAGGGTACCGAGCTACATTGTTTCCGGGGTCTTCGATTGATGCTGCTTGGAAGGCATGCTCGAGGGAGCACACCGCATCTCTTTCTTCACAGGGGAGTGTGATGATCCCGCTGAGGGAGTCCGGGATTAGGGGGTCCTCGGACAGCCGGACTATATACTTTGGCCGGACTATTGGACTATGAAGATACAAGATTGAAGACTTCGTCTCGTATCTGGATGGGACTCTCCTTTGCGTGGAAGGCAAGCTTGGTAGTTCGGATATGTAGATCTCCTCCCTTGTAACTGACTCTGTGTAACCCTAGCCCCTCCAGTGTCTATATAAACTGGAGGGTTTTAGTCCGTAGAATAACAACAATCATACCATAGGCTAGCTTCTAGGGTTTAGCCTCTCCTATCTCGTGGTAGATCAACTCTTGTAATACTCTTATCATCAAGATCAATCAAGTAGGACGTAGGGTATTACCTCCATCGAGAGGGCCCAAACCTGGGTAAACATTGTGTCCCCCGCCTCCTGTTACCATCAGCCTTAGACACACAGTTCGGGACCCCCTACCTGAGATCCGTCGGTTTTGACACCGATATTGGTGCCTTCATTGAGAGTTCCATTGTGCCGTCATGATAAGGCCTAATGGCTCGTCTTGTTGTCAGGGACAACGTTACCTCTGGGGGGCTTCGTCATAACCGCCCCGTCGGCCGTCGCGCCGACGATGACTTCTCAGGTCATCAGAAACAGCCTCCACGTCGGCTCGGGATTCACCGAGCAGATGGATCCAATGGAGCTCTCTTCTCTGAACGAGCTCTTGGATCGCATCGCCGCCTTGGGAGTCGCTGCGGACTATGATCGTATCGGGCTTAAACCCGACCAAAGGGAGATCAACTCTCCGCCGGTTACCCATCAGATAGCGGTGGTGGAGGAGTGATGCAGCGATTCTTCCTCTATTTTGAGGACAAACTATGTCCGGATTCCCGAGCTCTCCGAGCCGGATACCCGTCTACGGGAGGACATGGCCCAAGCTCCGAACCTGGAATCGGACAGCGGGCTAGTACTATTGGGCAATGTCCCAGAGTCCGAACTACCGAACTCCGAAGCTCCTCTGGGTCTTAAACCGGGTCAGGGCTTGGACTTGAATCTACCCACCCACCCTCACATAAGTGATCTTTCCCACATTAGACAAGAGCGTCAAGAGACAGTACATCACTACTGGGCCAGATTCCTCCTTGTAATAAGCAGGGTGAAGGACTGTCGCGAGGAAGACACAATTTCATTCTTTTGACAAAATTGCACGGACAAGGGAATCCTTAACGCCATAAGTCGCCGTGATATAACACACTTCGCTGACTTGGCGGCCATAGTACGGAAGTACTGTGCGATGGAAAGCACTTGGAAAACCCAAACACAATTCTAGGATCCTCCGGCTCTAACAAAACCCTCTGTCCGAACTAAAAGGGTGTACTTTCGTAAGTCACCCAACCCAATTACAAAGAAGCCAAAACCCGCTACAGGGCGTGGAACCTTATTGGAGGGATAGCTCAATGGGCCATGCAAAATTCACAGTACACCGGATACCATGCCAACACATAGCCTTAGAGCATGTTGGATACTCCCGCAGGTGGCCAAGAGCGGTGAGGATCTCCTCGTCAACAATACCGCAAAGCACCCTCCCACGGAATATAACAATATAGTACTGATAGTCTTCGAGACTTTTGCCTCAAATAATAGGCGCAAGCGGGCACTCCGCAGCCTCGTCGTAGTCTGCCACGTAGCAACAATAAATCCATGGAATGACAGGGCCATAACCTTCAATGCCAGTGATGAACCTCAATTCCGAATTGCCCGAGCTCCAGCCGCTTTGGTCCTTAGTCCAATTGTGGACGGCTTCCGGCTTACTAAAGTGCTCATGGATGGTGGCAGTGGATTAAACCTCATCTATGAGGAGACTCTTAGAAAAATGGAAATACACAAGAGCCGCATTGAGCAAAGCAGCACGACCTTCAGAGGAATCATCCCTAGTCGGGAGGCATGATGTGCGGGAAAAATCACACTATATGTGGTATTCGGCACGCCGGAGAATTACAGGTCCGAAGAAATCACATTCCAAGTGGCCCCATTTAGTAGCGGATACCATGCCCTTCTAGGGCGAGAGGCATTCACGATCTTCCAAGCTATACCCCATTACGGGTACATGAATCTCAAGATGCCCGGGCCCAATGGAATCATCACTCTAGCTAGTGATCCGGACATAGCACTCCGCGTCGAAAACAAAACCGCCGCACTGGCCCTCGAAGCGTTATCCGAAGCCCTCGCAGCCGAAGAACTAGCTGCGTTGCGCTCTACAGTGGACAGGGACGACGTGATAATTGACAAAAGACCCAAGTCCACCTCTTTTAAACCAGCGGATGAAATAGTCAAATTCCAGGTCCACCCAATGGACTCTACAAAAATAGCATCCATCGGGGCACAGCTGAACCCCACAATAGATGCCACACTGCGGGAGTTCTTACGCAAGAATTGGGACATCTTCGCCTGGCATCCTTCAGATATGCCAGACATCCCACGCAGGCTGGCCGAGCATAGCCTAAACATTCTAAAGGGATACAAGTCGGTCAAGCAAACTCTTCAGTGTTTCTCCGAACCCAAGCGACAAGCCATGGGAGAAGAACTAGCCAAGTTACTTGAGGCCGGATTCATTAGAGAAATAAAACATCCGGACTGGCTAGCAAACCTGGTGATGGTACCAAAGAAGGACAAATACCAGCGCCTATGTGTCGATTTTAAGGACCTTATATAACACCCTCGATGCGGCTACAGCTCCCACGTGTCGAGGCACGACTTAGAGACATAACCGCATTGAAAGCAATGTCGCAAGTCAGGCAATCATTACAACATCCCATGTAATACATAATAAAAGGGGGAGATAACATAGTTGGCTTACACTCGCCACGTCACATCAAAGTACATAAATAACATCCATCATACAAATCACTCATGGCCCGACTACGGTGCCAAAATAGAAAAGACCCCCAACATGCGACAAGACCCTGAATCGATAACCCCAACTAGGCACCACTACTGATCATCCGGAAAAGACACGTAGTATCGCTGAGAGTCCTCGTCGAACTCCCACTTGAGCTCGTAATCGTCAACTGGAGCAGAAACACCTGGACCTGCATCTGGAGTTGTAGTATCTGTGAGCCACAGGGACTCAGCAATCTCACACCCACGCGATCAAGACTATTTAAGCTTATAGGACAGGTACGGCAATATAAGTGGAGCTGCAGCAAGCGACTAGCATATGTGGTGGCTAACTTATTCGCAAAGAGAGCGAGAAGAGGAGGCAAGCGCGAGCGAGAACTAGAGGAACACCTGCGCAAGCATAACTCCAACACCGTGTCCACTTCCCGGACTCCGCCGAGAAGAGGCCATCACGGTAACACACACAGTTGGTTCATTTTAATTAATTAAGATTCAAGTTATCTACAACCGGACATTAACAAATTCCCATCTGCCCATAACCGCGGGCACGGCTTTCGAAAGTTCAATCCCTACAGGGGAGTCCCAACTTAGCCCATGACAAGCTCTCACGGTCAACGAAGGAAAAGACCTCCTCCCAAGACGTTCCGATCAGACTCGGTATCTCGGTTAAACTCAAGACACTTCGACAGGTTAAAACAAACCAGCAACACCGCCCGAATGTGCCGACAAATCCCGATAGGAGCTGCACATATCTCTTTCTCAGGGCACACTCAGATTGTCCTAGGTACGGGTAGGCCAGCCAGAGTTGCCCCTGGTGGCCACGGTAGCTGACAGGTGGACCAACACTCAGAGGAGCACTGGCCCGGGGGTTAAAATAAGATGACCCTTGAGTCTGCAGAACCAAAGGGAAAAAGGCTAGGTGGCAAATGGTAAAACCAAGGTTGGGCATTGCTGGAAAAGCTTTAATCAAGGCGAACTATCAAGGGGTTCCCATTATAACCCAACCGCGTAAGGAACGCAAAATCGGGAACATAACACCGATATGACGGAAACTAGGGCGGCAAGAGTGGAACAAAACACTAGGCGAGAGGCCGAGCCTTCCACCCTTTACCAAGTATATAGATGCATTAAGATAACATAGCAATATAATGATATCCCAACAAGTAAAATAGATGTTCCAACAAGGAACGGCTCCAATCTTCACCTGCAACTAGCAACGCTATAAGAAGGGGCTGAGCAAAGCGGTAACATAGCCAATCAACGGTTTGCTAGGACAATGGTAGGTTAGAGGTTCAATCATGCAATTGGGAGGCTGACAAGCAAGTGGTAGGCATCGTAGCAGTGGCAAAGCAAAAGAGCGAGCAAACTAGCATAGCAAAGATAGTAGTGATTTCGAGGGTATGATCATCTTGCCTGCAAAGCTGTCAGAGTTGACTGGATCCTCAAAAGCACACTCAACGGGCTCCTCGGTAGCGAACTCGTCTCCCGGCTCTACCCAACAAGACAAACAAGCAACAAGGATACAATCAACCACGTGCAAGACCAAGCAATATGATGAAATGATGATATGCTATGCGGGATGCGATGCGGGATGCAAAATGCAAGATATGACAGGAAATGCATGAACCTGGCCTCAACTTGGAATTCCAAGGGTGCCACTGGATAGAGGGGATGAAATCGCTTGAAAACGATATAAAGATCATTGGAATCGGAGTTACGGTTTGGAAATGGCAAGCGTTTTAAGATAGACACCGGTCTGCGATTTACAGCAAGTAGGCATCTAAATGCAACGAAATGAACATGCTACAGCCACCAAACATGAAAACAAAATACATGGCAAGTGATTACACAAGATGTTTAACAAAAACACTAGCACTGAGCCATAGGCAAATTCATCCATTAAGTTCAAACAAGCATGGCAAAAATGAATATGCAAAACAGATTCCAGACTTAGTGAAATTAACACTAGCCTGAAATTTCAGATCACGAAGCCCTCTTCGGAGCAGCAAAACAACATGATAAATGACCTGAACAGAACATGGCATGGAGCTACTCAACAAGCTTAACAAAACACCCAAAGTGACCTGGGGTCAAGGGTTCACAAAATACTCTACCGAGCTCACGAACATAGCTCGAACACAATCAGTTTTCAGACTTAGTGAAAACTGAGACATGCAGAAATTTAACTCACGAAGGCATGTAAACGAGCTCGATGCACTCACCATGGTGCAAGTCATAGCAAGGAAAGCATATAACCAGCAAGAAGGCACAATATGCTAGCTACACATGGCAAGAACAAAGGCATAGCATGCATGGAACACTAACGGTAGCATCGGCAAAATCGCAAACAAGTTGACGATCTGCCCAGATTAACAACGAAGCAAAAGTTGAGCTCGATTGAGTCAACCTAGAGCACTCCACATATGCAAACAAAGACATGGATGGATAGACATAAATATCAAAACTCCCTTACTGATCATCCTCAAAAGAGGCACGGATCACTAGGAAACAAGCTGGACATATAGCATCATGAACTAAAATATCCCAGACTTAGTAAGTCGAAATCAGATCTAGCAAAAAAATCAACCTCCCAGATTAGATCTAGGGTTTTACTGTAGCTCTTCGCGACACTGTAGCAGATCGGCGCCGGAGAAGGACGCCGGAGGAGAGGAGGGGCTCGCCGGCCGGTGGAGGGGCGGCCGGATCCGGCCCGGTCGCCGGCGGTGGAGGCGGCGGGCGGCTCGGCGGCGGAGTCCCGAGGCGGGGCCGGGCGAGGCGGCGGGCGGCGATGGCGGCGGTGGTGGCTCCGGCCACCGGAGCTACGGGCGGCGGCGGAGGCCGGTTGGCCTCTGGCGGCGACGGTCGGGCCACGGCCACCTCTGGCCCGGGAGGAGGAGGAAGAGGGCCGGCGCGCGGGCTAGGCGGGCCCGGCGGCGGCGATGTGGGCGCGGCCCACGTGGCGTGCGCGGACTGGACGGGAGGCGGCGGCGGAGGACGTTGTCCGGTCGGATCCGGACACGTCCGTCGGTGGGGGGGGGGGTTTGATCTGTTTTTTTTGGAGGAGGACGGGGAGGAAGACGAGATCCGAAAAAGGGGGGCCTTTAAATAGGCATAAGTGGAGCTAGGAGAGTCCAAATGAGATGCGGTTTTCGCCCACACGATCGTGATCGAACGATCTAGGACATGGAGAAGAGTTTGGTGGGTTTTGGGCCAAATTTGGGGGGGTGTTGGGCTGCAACACACATGAGGCCTTTCGGTCCCTCGGTTAACCGTTGAAGTATCAAACGAAGTCCAAATGGTACGAAACTTGACAGGCGGTCTACCGGTAGTAACCCAAGGCCGCATGACAAGTCTCGGTCCAATCCGGAAATGTTTAATCTCCACACACGAAAGAAAGTTAGAAATGGCCACCGGAGGAGAACGAAGCGTCGGAATGCAAAACGGACAACGGGGAAAATGCTCGAATGCATGAGATGAACATGTATGCAAAAGCAATGCACGTGATGACATGATAAGAGATGCACGAAAAAGAAAAAACAACACACGGAGACAAAGACCCGAACCCGAGAAATAAATATAACTTAATGCCGGAAACGGCAAGAGTTGGATACAAATATGGAAAGTATATCTGGGGCGTTACAACACTCCAGCACTACGAAAAGATCTCGTCCCGAGATCTAGGACTGAAAGAACTCCGGGTACTCAGAACGGAGGTGATCCTCGCGTTCCCAGGTAGCTTCACGGTCGGAATGGTGAGACCAGTTGACTTTGAGAAATTTGATTGACTTGTTGCGACTCTTGCGTTCAGTCTCTTCAAGAATAGCAACTGGGTGCTCACGATAAGAGAGATCTTCTTGGAGCTCAATGTCCTCGAAGTTGACGGTGCGTTCAGGCGTCTTGAAGCACTTTCGGAGTTGGGAGACATGGAACACATCATGAACATTGGCAAAGTTTGAAGGAAGCTCGAGCTGATAGGCGAGGTCGCCTCTCTTGCTAGCAATCTTGAAAGGTCCCACGTATCTAGGGGCAAGCTTCCCTTTGATACCGAAGCGACGAGTACCTTTCATAGGAGAGACGCGGAGGTAAACGTGATCTCCGATCTCGAAAGCTAGATCACGGTGCTTACTATCATAGTAGCTCTTCTGGCGGGATTGGGCTGCTTTGAGGTTATCACGAATGACTTTGCACATTTCTTCTGCTTCTGTGATCAGGTCATTACCCAGCAGCCGACGTTCACCGGTTTCAGACCAGTTGAGAGGGGTACGGCACTTCCTGCCATACAGAATTTCAAAGGGGGCCTTGCCCGAACTTGCTTGAAAACTGTTGTTGTATGAGAATTCAGCATAAGGAAGACAGTCCTCCCACTTCATGCCGAAAGAAATCACACAAGCCCAGAGCATGTCTTCGAGAATCTGGTTGACACGCTCGACTTGACCGCTCGTTTGAGGATGGAAAGCAGTGCTGAAGCGGATGCTAGTGCCCATGGCCTTCTGGAAAGAATCCCAAAACTTCGAGGTAAAGATGCTACCACGGTCTGAAGAGATCACTTGAGGAATACCGTGCAGAGAGACAATGCGAGAGGTATAGAGTTCCGCCAATTGAGCTGCAGTGATCGACTCTTTGATAGGCAGAAAGTGAGCCACTTTGGTGAGTTTGTCGATGACGACGAATATAGCATCATTGCCACGCTTGGACTTTGGAAACCCAGTCACGAAGTCCATTTCAATGTGGTCAAACTTCCATTCTGGAATGGCAAGAGGTTGGAGGAGACCAGCTGGCCTTTGGTGTTCTGCCTTCACTCTTCTGCAGACATCACATTCATTCACGAATTGAGCGATCTCGCGCTTCATTCGAGTCCACCAATAAGCTTGCTTGAGATCCTGATACATCTTCGTACTACCAGGGTGGATGGAGAGGAGAGAGTTGTGAGCCTCGTTCATGATCACTTTACGAAGTTCACCCTTGTGCACAACAATACGATCCTCGAAGAAGAGAGTGTCCTTGTCATCAAGGCGGTAGCACTTGTACTTGGACTGACTCTTGGCAATCCCAATCTTCACCTTTTCACCATAGCATCAAGAAGCTGTGCTTGGCGAATCTGGTCTTCTAAGGTAGGAGAGACTTGAAGGTTGGCGAGGAAACCTTGAGGAACAACTTGCAGATTCAGTTTGCGGAAAGCTTCACAAAGCTCGGGTTGATAAGGCTTGAGAATCAGACTATTGCAATGGGCCTTTCTGCTCAAAGCGTCAGCAATCACATTGGCCTTGCCTGGAGTATACTCAATACTCGGATTATACTCTTGAATCATTTCGACCCATCGAGTTTGCCTTAGGTTGAGATTAGGCTGAGTGAAGATGTACTTGAGACTCTTGTGATTAGTGAAAATGTCCACTTTTCTTCCCAATAGAAGATGTCTCCAAGTCAAAAGAGCATGCACAACTGCCGCCAACTCGAGATCATGAGTGGGGTAGTTCTTCTCATTAGGATTCAACTGGCGAGATGTATAAGCAACAACTTTCTTCTCTTGCATCAATACTGCGCCAAGACCTTGGAGAGAGGCATCACAAAAGACCTCGTACGGCTTGGATTCGTCAGGTGGAGTCAGAACTAGAGCAGTGATCAACTTCTCTTTCAAAGTGTTGAAAGCAATATCACACTCTGGAGACCAAATGTACTTGACATGCTTCTGAAGAAGATTTGAGAGAGGCTTCGCGATCTTGGAGAAGTTTTCAACGAATCTTCGGCAATAGCTTGCGAGACCGAGAAAACTTCGGAGTTGCTTCACATTCTGAGGAGGTTCCCAATTCACAATTGCGGATACCTTCTCGGGATTCACGGAAATGCCCTTAGCAGAGATGATATGACCAAGATAAAGAACCTCATCGAGCCAAAATTCACACTTGGAGAACTTGGCATAGAATTGATGTTCCCTGAGCTTATTGAGAACCAAACGCAAATGCTTGGCATGATCTTCCTTGTTCTTGGAGAAAACCAGAATGTCATCGAGATAGACCAAAACGAAGTCATTGGTGTAGGCGTTGAAGATGAAATTCATCATGCGAGAGAACGTCAGAGGAGCGTTGGCGAGGCCAAAAGACATGACAGTGTATTCATATGAACCAAAGCTTGTTCTGAATGCTGTCTTGGGAATATCTTCTTCACGAATGCGAATCTGGTGATAACCCATACGGAGATCAAGCTTGGAGAATACTTGGGCGCCCTTGAGTTGTTCGAACAGCTCATTGATGTTGGGAAGTGGGTATTTGTTCTTGATGGTCTTCTTGCTCACTGGACGGTAATCAACACAAAGTCGACTCGATCCATCCTTCTTCTTCACAAAAAGAACACCACAACCCCACGGAGAAGTACTAGGCCGGATGAGACCCAATCTTTCTTGCTCATCGAGTTGTTTCTTCAACTCCTTCAACTCTTCGGGGCCGAGCTTGTAGGGACGTTTTCACACAGGTTCCGTACCGGGCTCAAGTTCAATAACAAATTCAACCGGCCGGTTTGGAGGCATCCCTGGGAGTTCTTCTGGAAAAACGTCTTGATACTCACAAACAACCGGAATCTGCGAAATAGCATCCAATTCACCCTTCTCATTGAGAGAAAACAACCGGATGGTATTATCCCGAGCAGCAAAGACAATTACATCCTCAGACGAATGAGTCAGCTGAATCTGCCTGGCTGCACAATCAAGCTGAGCTTTGTGTTTAGAGAGCCAGTCCATCCCGAGAATAAGATCAATATCCGAGTCACCGTGAACCGTAGGAGAAGCAAGAAACTTGAACTCGCCCATCGTGATAGAAACATCCGGAACGATGGAGTTAGCCTGCATGCACTTGCCGGGAGAGACAACTGCTAAAGGACTAGGCAAAACTTGTGAAACCAATTCATGCCTATTTGTCGGTCTCAAGATGAAGCAATGCGATGCACCAGTGTCAAAAAGAACTTTTGCAGGAATATCATTAACAGGAAGGTTACCCATGATCACATCTGACGAGTCCTCTGCCTGAGCTGCATTCATCAAATTGACCTTGGCGTGCTTAGGGTTATGCTTGACCACAACTGTACTTGCCGATCTCACAGGAGGAGGAGGAGGAAGACGCCTCTGGTTGAAACACTTGTTGGCATAGTGACCCTTCTATTGGCACTTGTTTCACGTGACCTCTGAAAGTGGACGGTGATACGGAGCACTCGATCTTGGAGCTTGAGACGAAGCCTTGTTCTGAAAGCCTGGGTTGGGTGGGTGGGAAGAACCACTGCCACCTTTGCTCTTCTGCTGATACGGCTGACGGAATGGAGGAGGAGGAAGGCAAAACTTCTGCTGCTTGGCCACTTGAGTAGAGGAAGAAGGAGTAACATCTCTGACGCGCTTCCTGGAAGCATCACACCTCAACTGAGCAGCCTCTTGCTTCAGTGCCATGTTGTAGAACTCATCGTATCTCAAAGGCTCAAAGAGAACAAGAGCGAGCTGAATATCTTCCCTGAGACCACCCCTGAACTGGTATATCATGCTCTTCTCATCAGGAACATCCTGCTTGGCAAAACGGGCGAGCTTCTGGAACAACTTGTTGTAGTCATAGACAGACAAAGAGCCTTGCTTCAGATTGCGGAATTCCTCACGCTTGCTTTCAACCACGCTCTGCGGAATGTGATGAGCTCGGAAATCTCGACGGAAATCATCCCAAGTGATAACACGTTCACCTCTGGAATCCTTGTACTGCTGGAACCATTCTGCAGCTTGATCTTTGAGTTGGAAGGAAGCGAACTTCACAAAGTCCTCAGGCCTGACGTTACTGCACTCGAAATGCTTACACAGATCCACAAGCCAATCGTCAGCATCGGTTGCCTCAACACAATTACTGAAAGTCTTTGGCCCGTTAGCAAGGAACTGGTTGAGTGTAGCAAAGTGACCCTGGTTGCTGCCTTGATTCCCTTGACTGCCTTGATTGCGCTCTTGGAGAATTTGCATGATCAGCTGAGTGTTTGCATTGGTTGCGGCCATCACAGCTTGCCATGCCTCTGGAGGAGGTGGAGGCGGTGGCCGATCAGGATTCGGAGTCGTGCGCGTTGGAGGAGCCATCCTGAAGAGGTTGACCACCATTAGCACATTGATAGATAAATATTGAAGCTGAATCCAACGGAATGAAAATTGCAACATATAGTCTTCACATCCTAACAAAATGAACGAATGCATTCTCTTGAAGTGGTCACATATTCCTTAATTGCGAAGCCACGAAGAATCAGGTAGAAGGGGTACAACAACGAGGGATGGAATCATCATATGACGTCGAAGCAAAACGAATGCCACAACTCGAAATAAAACCAAGGGTTGGCTTGCGGAATAAGCCGGAACAAATACATGATAGAAATTTCGTCCGAAGTTTTCGTGGTGGGACCTACACGGGCTCGATCGTACAGCACCATCATGTACAAGGCAGTGCACATGACATACGAAGCGTCCCCGAGTCAGCATAGCCAAGGACTCTTTAAGACACAACGAGACCACTGTAAAATCGACCGTGAATAGGCGAACCACTAGACGTCGAACCCCAATTTCATATCATACATCTGTCGGAAAGATATCCTAAGGCTACTTGAATTCCCACCTATGAAATTCCCGAAATTTTCCCGGTTATGCAATCAGGTGTTGGGGATACAGGGGAGCATAATATCTCACTCAAGCTAGCAAATCCTACATCCAGCTGTATCCATCCTTCAACACATAACCAAGAAACCTTCGGAAACCATCTATCTCAACCTTCGAAAAGCATCCGTTATACAAGTTATGGCGATACTCCCGAACTCCCGCCCCAGTACTGGGTGGCGTCGAGGTTATCTCACCAACGAACTGCATAAAAGAGATTTTCGATGTCGCGCACATATCTCAAGTATACCAGAATTGCAACGATAAAATTGTGACGACAACACCTCGGAGCTCAACTCCCCGGGACACTGCCACAACCCCTAAAGACAGGAGGCACCAAGGACAATGTTCTCGTCACAAAACCATCGGAACAAAACCAAGATACTCGCATGATCCTAAAAAATTTTTTAGTGAAATTTGAGAAGAGAAGAGTCAAAACTCTACGTCAAGATGCCTTACCAGAGTGATGAGGAGACTGGGAAGTAAAAAGAATTCCTAAGCTCTCCGATATATAATTCCTAAGGACTCAAAACATTTTTCTAGACACAACTCGGCTTCTAAAAACGATCAAGCAATGGGGCTCCTAAGGTCGGGGAAGGCTCTGATACCAACTTATAACACCCTCGATGCGGCTATAGCTCCCACGTGTCGAGGCACGACTTAGAGACATAACCACATTGAAAGAAATGTCGCAAGTCAGGCAATCATTACAACATCCCATGTAATACATAATAAAAGGGGGAGATAACATAGTTGGCTTACACTCGCCACGTCACATCAAAGTACACAAATAACATCCATCATACAAATCACTCATGGCCCGACTACGGTGCCAAAATAGAAAAGACCCCCAACATGCGACAAGACCCTGAATCGATAACCCCAACTAGGCACCACTACTGATCATCCGGAAAAGACACGTAGTATCGCTGAGAGTCCTCGTCGAACTCCCACTTGAGCTCGTAATCGTCAACTGGAGCAGAAACACCTGGACCTGCATCTGGAGTTGTAGTATCTGTGAGCCACAGGGACTCAGCAATCTCACACCCACGCGATCAAGACTATTTAAGCTTATAGGAAGGTTAAGGCAAGTGTATGTGGAGCTGCAGCAAGCGACTAGCATATGTGGTGGCTAACTTATTCGCAAAGGAGAGCGAGAAGAGGAGGCAAAGCGCGAGCGAGAAACTAGAAGGAACAACCTGCGCAAGCATTACTCCAACACCGTGTCCGCTTCCCGGACTCCGCCGAGAAGAGGCCATCACGGCAACACACGCAGTTGATTCGTTTTAATTAATTAAGGTTTAAGTTATCTACAACCGGACATTAACAAATTCCCATCTGCCCATAACCGCGGGCACGGCTTTCGAAAGTTCAATCCCTGCAGGGGAGTCCCAACTTAGCCCATGACAAGCTCTCACGGTCAACGAATGAAAAGACCTCCTCCCAAGACGTTCCGATCAGACTCGGTATCTCGGTAACTCAAGACACTTCGACAGGTTAAAACAAGACCAGCAACACCGCCCGAATGTTCCGACAAATCCCGATAGGAGCTGCACATATCTCTTTCTCAGGGCACACTCAGATTGTCCTAGGTACGGGTAGGCCAGCCCAGAGTTGCCCCTGGTGGCCACCGGTAGCTGACAGGTGGACCAACACTCAGAGGAGCACTGGCCCGGGGGGGTTAAAATAAGATGACCCTTGAGTCTGCAGAACCAAAGGGAAAGAAAAGGCTAGGTGGCAAATGGTAAAACCAAGGTTGGGCATTGCTGGAAAAGCTTTAATCAAGGCGAAATATCAAGGGGTTCCCATTATAACCCAACCGCGTAAGGAACGCAAAATCCGGGAACATAACACCGATATGACGGAAACTAGGGCGGCAAGAGTGGAACAAAACACTAGGCGAGAGGCCGAGCCTTCCACCCTTTACCAAGTATATAGATGCATTAAGATAACATAGCAATATAGTGATATCCCAACAAGTAAATAGATGTTCCAAAAAGGAACGGCTCCAATCTTCACCTGCAACTAACAACGCTATAAGAAGGGCTGAGCAAAGCGGTAACATAGCCAATCAACGGTTTGCTAGGACAATGGTTGGTTAGAGGTTCAATCATGCAATTGGGAGGCTGACAAGCAAGTGGTAGGAATCGTAGCAGTGGCAAAGCAAAAGAGCGAGCAAACTAGCATAGCAAAGATAGTAGTGATTTTGAGGGTATGATCATCTTGCCTGCAAAGCTGTCAGAGTTGACTGGATCCTCAAAAGCACACTCAACGGGCTCCTCGTTAGCGAAATCGTCTCCCGGCTCTACCCAACAAGACAAACAAGCAACAAGGATACAATCAACCACGTGCAAGACCAAGCAATATGATGAAATGATGATATGCTATGCGGGATGCGATGCGGGATGCAAAATGCAAGATATGACAGGAAATGCATGAAACTGGCCTCAACTTGGAATTCCAAGGGTGCCACTGGATAGAGGGGATGAAATCGCTTGAAAACGATATAAAGATCATTGGAATCGGAGTTACGGTTTGGAAATGGCAAGTGTTTTAAGATAGGACACCGGTCTGTGATTTACAGCAAGTAGGCATCTAAATGCAATGAAATAAACATGCTACAGCCACCAAACATGAAAAAAATATACATGGCAGGGATGTACAAAATATTTTTAACAAAACACTAGCACTGAGCCATAGGCAAATTCATCCATTAAGAGGTTCAAACAAGCATGGCAAAAATGAATATGCAAAACAGATTCCAGACTTAGTGAAATTAACACTAGCCTGAAATTTCAGATCACGATGCTCTCTTTGGAGCAGCAAAACAACATGATAAATGACCTGAAAATGACAAGTAAGAACATGGCCTGGAGCTACTCAACAATCTTAACAAAACACCCAAAGTGACCTGGGGTCAAAAGGGTTCACAAAATACTCTACCGAGCTCACGAACATAGCTCGAACACAATCAGTTTTCAGACTTGGTGAAAACTGAGACATGCAGAAATTTAACTCACGAAGGCATGGAAACGAGCTCGATGCACTCACCATGGTGCAAGTCATAGCAAGGAAAGCATATAACCAGCAAGAAGGCACAATATGCTAGCTACACATGGCAAGAACAAAGGCATAGCATGCATGGAACACTAACGGTAGCATCGGCAAAATCGCAAACAAGTTGACGATCTGCCCAGATTAACAACGAAGCAAAAGTTGAGCTCGATTGAGTCAACCTAGAGCACTCCACATATGCAAACAAAGACATGGATGGATAGAGCATAACATATATATCAAAACTCCCTTACTGATCTTCCTCAAAAGAGGCACGGATCACTAGGAAACAAGCTGGACATATAGCATCATGAACTAAAATATCCCAGACTTAGTGAAAATCACTAAGTCCCTGAAATCAGCAATTCTCAGCAAAAAAAATCAACCTCCCAGATTAGATCTAGGGTTTTACTGTAGCTCTTCGCGACACTGTAGCAGATCGGCGCCGGAGAAGGACGCCGGAGGAGAGGAGGGGCTTGCCGGCCGGTGGAGGGGCGGCCGGATCCGGCCCGGTCGCCGGCGGTGGAGGCGGCGGGCGGCTTGGCGGCGGAGTCCCAAGGCGGGGCCGGGCGAGGCGGCGGGCGGCGATGGCGGCGGTGGTGGCTCCGGCCACCGGAGCTACGGGCGGCGGCGGAGGCCGATGGCCTCTGGCGGCGACGGTCGGGCCACGGCCACCTCTGGCCCGGGAGGAGGAGGAAGAGGGCCGGCGCGCGGGCTAGGCGGGCCCGGCGGCGGCGATGTGGGCGCGGCCCACGTGGCGTGCGCGGACTGGACGGGAGGCGGCGGCGGAGGACGTTGTCCGGTCGGATCCGGACACGTCCGTCGGTGGGGGGGGGGGTTTGATCTGTTTTTTTTGGAGGAGGACGGGGAGGAAGACGAGATCCGAAAAAGGGGGGCCTTTAAATAGGCATAAGTGGAGCTAGGAGAGTCCAAATGAGGTGCGGTTTTCGCCCACGCGATCGTGATCGAACGATCTAGGACATGGAGAAGAGTTTGGTGGGTTTTGGGCCAAATTTGGGGGGGTGTTGGGCTGCAGCACACACGAGGCCTTTCGGTCCCTCGGTTAACCGTTGAAGTATCAAAAGAAGTCCAAATGGTACAAAACTTGACAGGCGGTCTACCGGTAGTAACCCAAGGCCGCATGACAAGTCTCGTTCCAATCCGGAAATGTTTAATCTCCACACACGAAAGAAAGTTAGAAATGGCCACCGGTGGAGAACGAAGCGTCGGAATGCAAAACGGACAACGGAGAAAATGCTCGAATGCATGAGATGAACATGTATGCAAAAGCAATGCACGTGATGACATGATAAGAGATGCACGAAAAAGAAAAACAACACACGGAGACAAAGACCCGAACCCGAGAAATAAATATAACTTAATGCCGGAAACGGCAAGAGTTGGATACAAATATGGAAAGTATATCTGGGGCGTTACACCTTAACAAGGCTTGCCCCAAGGATCCCTTCCCTCTCCCCCGCATCGACCAAATTATCAATGCTACCGCGGGACACGACTCGTTCTGTTTCCTCGACGCATACTTTGGATACCATCAAATAAAGATGGCGGAGGCCGATTAAGCCGCAACGACATTCATTACTACATACGGCCCCTTCTATTTCAACACCATGCCTTTTGGGCTCAAAAACACCGGTGCAACCTATCAACGCATGATTCAGACATGCATGGAAGCACAAATCGGCAAAACGGTGGAGCCATACATAGACGATGTGGTAATTCAAACCAGACACGTCAAATCTTTAATAGATGACTTGAGACTCACGTTCGACAATCTCCGAACATATGACATTAAGCTCAATCCGGAAAAATGCGTTTTCGGCGTACCCGCCGGAAAGCTCTTGGGCTTCATCGTTTCCAACAGAGGAATTGAAGTGAATCCGACTGAAATCCAAGCTCTGTCACAGTTGGCTATCCCAACAAACCTCAAGAAAATCCAAAAATTAACTGGATGCGTGGCTGCCTTAAGCCGCTTCATCTCCCGGTTGGGAGAACAGGCATTACCTCTTTATCGCCTTCTTCGGCACACCGAACACTTCGACTGGACGGACGCAGCCACGGCCGGATTGGAAGAAATAAAAGTTGCCTTGGACAGCAACCCAATCTTGGTCACGCCAAATGTAGGCGAACCAATGCTGTTATATATAGTGGCAACACACCAGGTTGTAAGCGTAGTGCTCGTCGTCAAACGAGAAAAGGACGAACGTAAGTTCCCACTTCAAAAGCCGGTATACTACGTATCTACTGTCCTCACTCCATGCAAATCCCGGTACCCACATTATCAAAAGATAGCATACTCGGTCTTCATGGCATCCAGAAAACTACGACACTACTTCCAAGAGTGTTCAATTACAGTGGCCTCCGAGGTTCCACTAATGGACATCATAAACAACCGTGATGCCACGGGCCGGATTGCTAAATGGGCTATTGAGCTTCTCCCGTTCGACAAATCATACAAACCACGGTGAGCCATTAAGTCACAAGTACTGGCCGATTTCGTCGCCGAATGGATAGAAGCCGAACTCCCTAAAGAGTATGACACGTACTCCAATTGGATCATGCACTTCGACGGCTCTAAAATGCTGGCGGGTCTGGGAGAAGGCATCGTCCTGACATCCCCAACAGGAGATACAGTCCAATACGTGCTCCAAATATTATACACAGACTCCAACAACGCAGCCGAATATGAGGCCTTGTTGCATGGTCTCCAGATGGCAGTCTCCATGGGCATTAAACGCCTAGAGGTGCGTGGGGATTCGAACCTCATAATATCTCAAATAAATGGAGATTTTGATGCCAAGGACCCAAAAATGGTGGCTTATTCCAATGCCATCCTCAAAATGTCAGCTTGATTTGAGGGGCTCGAATTCCACCATGTGGTCCGAGAAAAGAATCAAGCGGCGGCTATCGTCGCCCGAATCGGCGCTAAGCGTGACCCTGTCCCACCTAATATCTTCTTGGAAAGGCTGTTTAAACCATCTGTGGTATGGGAAGGGGAGACCGGCAACAATAGTCCTGAACCGGCCACAACACCAGACCCCGAACACTCTGACGTAATTGGAGGCTCCGCCACCGACATAAAACCTTCGGCCCATGTGATTATGGTTGTCATCGCCCCGTGGACAGAACCCTTCTTGGCTTACCTAAATAGGCAAGAACTCCCTGAGGACCAAAATGAAGCACGTTGCATTGTGCGGCGATATGAAGCCTACAAGGTCCACGAGGGAGAGCTTTATAAGAAAAGCGCTACCGGAGTACTACAAAGGTGCATCTCCGAGGAGGAAGGACGACAACTTTTGGCAGAAATTCATGCTGGACTCGGCGGCCATCACGCCGCAGCTCGGGCCCTTGTAAGAAAGGCCTTTCGTATAGGTTTCTACTAGCCGACAGCTTGAGCAGACACACAGGACCTCATTCAACATTGCGCCGGTTGCCAGCTCTTTGCAAACCAAAGCCATATGCCACCTACCGCTCTCCAAACAATCTCCATTAATTGACCCTTCGCGGTCTAGGGGCTTGATATGGTCGGACCCCTTAAAGGAGGAAGCCATAAGAAAAAGTACCTATTGGTCATGGTGGATAAATTCACCAAATGGATAGAGGCCAAACTAGTTAAAACGGCCGAATCTGGACCAGTGGTAGATTTCATATCCGGGGTTGTACACCGCTACTGTGTCCCCCACAATATCATCACCGATACCGGCTCGAACTTTACAGCCGATGAGGTAAAAACTTGGTGTGAAAACATGGGCATTAAGCTCGATTATGCATCCGTCCATCACCCTCAAACTAATGGTCAAGTCGAATGACCAAAATGGTCTTATAATGAGCGGCATTAAACCCAAACTAGTGCGGTCCTTGAAGGAATCAGATACGCACTGGGCGAGGAGCTCGACTCCGTACTATGGGGGCTGCGGACCACGCCAAATCGCACTACCGGATACACACTGTTCTTTATGGTGTACGGCGCAGAGGCGGTACTTCCCTGCGACATCATTCATGACTCACCTCGAGTGCGCATGTATGAAGAGAAAGAAGCCGAGCTAGATCGGCAGGACAGTTTGGACGCCCTGGAGGAGGAGCGTGACGTGGCAAAAGCCCGATCCACATTCTATCAACAACGGGCTCGACGATATCAATGTAGAGAAGTACGGGCCAAAACTTATAATGTTGGCAAACTCGTTCTACGCCTACCAGAGAAGAAAAAGGACAAGCTCAAACCCAAATGGGAAGGTCCCTTCATTATTGACAAAGTTCTGACCGGTGGAGTGTACCGTCTGCGGGACGCATCGGACAATCGACTCGAGCCAAACGAATGGAACGCGGCCAGACTCCGAAGATTCTATGCCTAGCGCCGGACTCTGTGTTCGTCTCCTTACCTCCGTCAATTTTTTATATACTCGATTATCTATATTTTTCTGTCTTTCCTCCTCTTTCTTTGCGGACTTCAAAGGTTAAAATGTGTCTTGACTGCACAATTTGTATGCGCTAAGCGCGCTCATTATACCTGGGGGCTTCTTATACAGAAGCTTAATATAATTATGATCCAGACTCTATGTCTGCCGCACATGTCATTTTTACACATGCTCCTTTTCTTCGCCATTATTTGCATCGATATGACTTAAGTTTTGGCCAAGCTGGGTTGCCTGGATCTTGTCTTTATGCCCTACGTTCCCGTTAATTCGGCTAGGGCATAAGGGGAGCACCTCTGCGATTGTTACTGCCGGATCAGCCGGACGTGTACCTCAGACTGGGTGAAGCCGAAAGCTAGCATTCTTAAGGGAATATTCGGTCGGCGAACAAAAGATGACTTTTTAATTATTAGAATACATACCCCCAGATGTTTATATCCTGTGTCTTGTGTCGCAATTCGGACATGCACATTAATGCATGCTTACCCAGGTAAAGGAACCCTTAATGGAACTATTCTCCCTAGAAGATGTTTCTTACTATCCATGTAATATAACATTACTAGTTGGGTACTTGTCTGTTCAAGCACTTATGATCCCTACGTCTGGTTTCCATGCGTACCCCGGTTTTTACATAACTGAGTGGGTATTCGGGTACACTCCGGACTGTCGGGTCTGGAGGTTGAAGCGAAAAGGTCCGCCATGAAAAATGATCTACAATCCGGCTAGGGACAATATATGTCACTCGAAGTACACAGTCACTTAGACTGACTAAATTCTTCCTCTATACCATCCAACAGGCTGTCTAGCCTCCAAACCTGTTGGGAATACTTTGCGGCTAATTTTACCTGGTCATACACCAGACTAACGGGAATCGCTTTCCCATCAGAACCCATATGTCCGACTTCGTCCATGTGGTTCGGGTCAGCCTTGATATATCGCGTCTCACCATGGCCCAGGCTTCCCTAGCACCTTGTTGGCAGGTAGATATCTTCCATAATCGGAAGTGTCGCCGCGCTCCCTGGAGCATCTCTACAAGCTCCCCCATGCCTCCTGGCAGGGAAGCGGATGGCCACAAGGCTTGGGCAATGTCCCGCATCACCTGCCGCACTTGTGCGTGCAGTTGTGAAAGCTCCGGCAGAAGATCTCCTGCAGACCCGGGCATCTCCTCTGTGGGACGACCCGTCTACATACCTACAGATATAGCTCTATTAGCTGGTTTCTTCGCCGAACTCTATAAAAGTTCGCTCAAGCACTTACTGAAAATGCCGCATCGAAGCCTTTTATTCTCCTTTACAGAGTCAGCCAGCTGGGCCCAAACATCTTTCAATTCAACATCCAGCTGGGTATTGTCATCTTGGAGATCGTTTTTCTCCCTCCTAACTTGTGTAAGCACGTGCTCGCCAGCCTTTAGCTGTCGTTGAGCATGTTGCTCCTCCAGATTCACTCCGGGATCATCTACAGAATCTATTGATTAGATTAGCATGCAAGCCAAATATTAGCTGGTATGTCTCGTTCTTTTCGATAGGAACAGGTGTTACCAGATCGGACCTTCTTGGACTCCTCCATTTTGGCAACTGCGGCCCGTAGTTGGGCTTTGCACTCCTCCAGCTCTTGAGACAACTGGGTATTCTTCTCAGTAAGAACCTATGCAAATAATGATCCTTAAATCAGTTGTGTCAACTGTTTCAAGTCTCAGGGGTTACTGGTATATATAATTATCAGATCTTCTTACTCGTATATCCTTTACATACTGGTCTGTGGCTTTGGCAAGACCATTTTGAGCAGCTCGGATGTACGCGCCCCCTGAGTTGAAGGCATCGAAGTCACGGAGTACGGCCCGACGACGCATGTGCTTCATGGCACTCTCCACTTCGGAATTTGTAGCGGACAGCCTATCCGCATCCTCGGTTGGAGGAATATCCGGCGTTGTCCCCACGTTAGCATCTGCCTCCAAGTCCGGCTCCGGAGCCCGACTGGTGGAGGCATGGTCGGCACGCTTTCCGGATATGGTCTGGCGAGCGTTTTTCCTGGTTTTAACCACGGACGTCATTATATTTTAAAGACAATTACCACAGAGCAGGGTTCTTTTTCATACCTCTGCGATGGCATCTCAATCCTGATTGCCTTCCTTTTATGCCTACCAGGTTTCGGTGCCCCTTGTTAGTGAACCACCGCGGGTTCGGCATGGCGTCCCGAGGGCCTTCCCTGTAAGAAACCATACGTGTGCAGTGGGTGAAGTGCAAAAAAGGGGGAATCCTTCTAGGAAGTTGGGACTCCGGTTTTACTGACATGCGATGCAGGGAGCAGTCCAGGATAATCGGCTATGATGGCCACCAAGGCACCGTCGCGGCTTAACTGGTAAAATATCCTGTCGATGAGCTCCACAAATATGTCCGGATCTTCTTCGAGTACGGGGTCGAGGGCCTGGTTAGGGTCCTCCGGCTGTGGAGGTGGGCTATGGACCTCCTTCACAGCTTTTCGCAGTTCCTGCTATGAAATAGCACGGTAAATATTTATGACAAAGAAAGCGGGAAGGTCGGGAGTGAAAGGTAGCAGCTCACCCAGTTTGGGGGGTTGTATATGTAAAATCCATCCCGTGGCTTAATGCGGATGAACTCCTCTTCCTCTCCCTTATATAAATCAGACAGTATTTTCGCCAGAGTGGCGGCAGAGATCGGGCCCTTACGGCCGTAGCGGGTGGCATCGTCTTCTCCATTGAAGTGCCACATGGGTTCTCCCCGATATTGAAGTGGCTGCACCCCCCGCATTATACATATTGACATAACCTCGGCCATTGTCAGTCCTGATTCGGCCAACATTTTATCCGGCTCATCAGATAGAGGACCTCTCTGTTATCTTCCTCCTGGGGGCTCCAAGGGCGCCAGCTATGGCGTTCCTTCAAAGGGCCATTGCTGAACTCAGGAAGGCCCATCCGAATAGGGTCTGGAAGAGGGACGTCCTCCATATAAAACCACTCCGAAGGCCAGTCTTCGGACATCTTCTTCGGAGTACCGGAAAGGTATCCGGTCCCGGCGATGTGCCATATTTCGGCTCCGCCCACTTGAAATATTGACCCCTTCTGTGTACGGGGCACAAGGCAGAATAGCCTCTTCAATAGCTCGAAATGAGCTTCGCAGGCCAGAAACAGCTCGCAAAGGGCGACGTAGCATGCGATGTGTAATATGGAAGCGGGAGTGAAGTTATGCAGATGGAGGCCATACACCTCTAGGAGCCCGCGGAGGAATGGATGGATTGGAAATCCGAGTCCCCTCAATAAGTAGGGGACGAGGCATACCCGCTCCCCCATAGATGGGTTGGGGAAGCTCTCCGCTTGCTCCCCGCCATTATAAGTGGCTAGTCCGGCTCGGACAGGGACCATGTACGTGGGAGGAAGAAACCCCTGGGTCTGCAACTCTACTAGTTGGCTGTGGGGGATAGAGCACTTTTCCCAATTGCCTGGCTTAGGGCTATGGGAGCGAGAGGAGGAGCCGCAGCGGCCGGCCATGATGGGATGGACTTTTCCGGGAACGCTCTAATGGATGCTCGCTGTGGGAAGGTGGTGTGATCTGGATCTGAAAATCTCCGACTCCTTAAATAGACGATTCACCTACCTGGTTAGGGTGGTAAATGTAAAAACACCACGACCTCTCACATTTTCTCGACACATGAAAGATAGCCATTATTAAAGCATAGAAGCCGAGGAGTGTAACATTCACGGGAAGCCGGACACGGCGCGCCGGACTCATCGTCATTGAAGCCTGGTTCGGCGGCTACTGAGGGAGTCCGGGATTAGGGGGTCCTCGGACAGCCGGACTATATACTTTATCCGGACTGTTGGACTATGAAGATACAAGATTGAAGACTTTGTCTCGTGTCCGGATGGGACTCTCCTTTGCGTGGAAGGCAAGCTTGGTAGTTCGGATATGTAGATCTCCTCCCTTGTTACCGACTCTGTGTAACCCTAGCCCCTCCGGTGTCTATATAAACCAGAGGGTTTTAGTCCGTAGAACAACAACAATCATACATAGGCTAGCTTCTAGGGTTTTGCCTCTCCGATCTCGTGGTAGATCAACTCTTGTAATACTCATATCATCAAGATCAATCAAGCAGGACGTAGGGTATTACCTCCATCGAGAGGGCCCGAACCTGGGTAAACATTGTGTCCCCCGCCTCCTATTACCATCCGCCTTGGACGCACAGTTCGGGACCCCCTACCCGAGATCCGTCGGTTTTGACACCGACACCCGCCACTTCCTGGTATCTTGAGGACGTTGTAACCGTGGTGCGTCACGACCATGAACTTGGTCAGGGCCGGATACCCGAGGATGGCGTTGTATGGCAGACGGATGTGGGTGACATCGAAGTCGATGAGCTCGGTGTGGTAGTTGTCATGTTGTCCAAAGGTGACGGGGAGGCGGACCTGCCCGATCGGGGTGGTGGAGCCGTCGGTCACTCCGGAGAAAGGCTTGGTGGGCTGAAGCTGATCATACGACACTTGGAGGTTGTCAAACATGTCGACGGACAAAACGTTGAGCCCTGCGCCACCATCGATGAGAGTCTTGGTAACATGCACGTTGCTAATGACTGGTGAACACAGCATCGGGACGACGTCGGTGGTGGCCGCGCACTTGAGCTGATCTGCCGAGTTGAACATGATGGGGCACTTGGACCGTCTCAGCGGATGCATGGCCTCGAGCTTGGGGAGGACTGCATTCACTTCACGAGCGAACTGTTTGAAGATGCGCTGTGAGACTGGGGCTTGAGCTCCGCCCAAGATGCAGGCGATGGCACGCGGCTCCTGGAAGCCCCCAACCCCCTCGTCCTGATGGTGGTCGTCATTCCTTCTTGGTGGCAGTGGTAGAGAGGGAGACCGGTGTTTCCCTGAGGACGATCCCCATGAGGCTGATCCCTCCAGGCGCCCTCACGAGACTAATCCTGCCAGCGGTCCTCACGAGGCCGGTCGCGCCACTCCTGGCACGGGCCACGGTCATCCCAGCGTCTGCCACCATGTCCTCCTCCTTGGTCGTAGCCCCGGTCGTTGCGCTCGGGGCGTCGACCGAAGCATCCTTCTCGAATGGTTCTGAGCTCTTGACAGTTGCTGGTGTTCTGGCTATTCAGGTTGTGGAAGGCGCAGAACGGTCGGCTGCTCTTGGATGACTCGGGCTGGTCCCTGCCGCGCTTTGTGTCTGGCTCCTCCGCGAGCACGGCCGCTCCCTTGCGCTTCACATCTTTGGCCTTGGCTTTCTTCTCCTCCGGGTCTCCAGCCGGGTGCTCGAGGAGGGAGAGGCGCCCCTCCTCAGCTCTTGTGCACTTGGTCGCCAGGTTGAACACCTCCAGAGACGTGCACAGCTCCTCGTGGATGGCGAGCTCCTCCTTCTTCTTGACGTCGCAGACGCCATCGGAGAACATGGAGATGATGGCCTTGTCCATCACCTTGGGGATCTTGAGGCGAATGTTGTCGAAGCGCTGGATGTACTTCTGGAAGGTCTCTCCTGGTTGTTGCTTGACGCAGCGTATGTCACCCACAGCCGGTGGGCGGTCGCGAGTGCCCTGGAAGTTGGCAACGAAACGGTCGCGCATCTCGTTCCACGAGGAGATCGAGCCTAGAGGCAGGTTCAGTAGCCAAGAGCGGGCACCATCCTTGAGAGCCATGGGGAACCAGTTCGCCATGACTTTCTCGTCGCCGTTGTCTGCCTCGATGCTCAGCTCAGAGAGCAGCAGAAACTCCACAGGGTCGGGCTGCTGTCATAGCGAGGAGGCAGATCCGGCTTGAAATTGCCCGGCCAGGCGATGCTACGTAGCTCAGGGGTGAAGGCGCGGCAGTCTACCGTGGTCACCGGGACTCTGCGCTGGTGGAGAACTTGTCCTTAATGGGGTCCGCGCACCACCGCCGCAGGCGGCACGCGGTCTTTCCGTGGTGGAGCAGGGAGCGCGGGGCCATTTTCTCGCGGCCGAGGGACTTCTCGGCAGCTTCTTTCTTCCTGCGCGAGCGCCGGACGCGGCAGGTCACGCCGTGGGGCCACGCGCCTGGGCGCCAAGACTCTGTCTTGGGGCAGATGTGGTGGAGGCGCTCCATGGGCCATGCCGCTCGCGGCTAGCGGAGGGTGAGGCAGTGAGAGCGACAGCGCAGGGGAGCCCCCTGCGGCGCTGACAAGCTCGGCGATGCGGTCGAGCCAGTCCTCGTAAAGGTCATCGACGGGGCGGTAGCGCGGGAGCTTGCACGCCATGCTCAGAGCAGCCTGCGCGTCCACGGGAGCGCGAAGAGGGTGGGATGACGAACCAGCCAGGGTCAGCAATGGAGTGGGGGTGTGGCCGTCCCGCCGCACTAGGGATGTCAATGGGGACAATCCCCTACGGGGATACCTACAACATCCCCATCCCCATCTATTCCCTATCATCCCATCCCCATCCCCGTTTACATGATTGGGGATGAAATTTCCCCATACCCATGCCCCACTGGGGAACGGGGCCCCATTAGGGTCCCCATCCCCATAAACAAATACTCATATACATAATATGACACCCTATAATCAACATAAATAAATGGTGTTGTCCTTGTCCTGCTAATGCCTATCTAGGTCGTACTTACTTCCGTGTCATGGTGGCAGCTGAGGTGAGGACGTGAGATAGGTTTAAGGTTTTTTCAGAGCTTTTTTTGTTTTCGCAAGTTTGTTTGTGAATATTTTAAGGTTGACCGATGTGTCACAGTTACGAACCTGGTCCCCGATGGGTATTGGGTCTGGGGAATAGGATATCATCCCCATCCCCGTTGTACCCTATGGGGAATAAATTAGTTCTATAAATATCCCCATGGGGATGTTTTTCGCCCATCCCCACCCCCTAATAGATGAAATCCCCATGGGTTTGGCGGGTATGGGGCCCCATTGACATCTCTACGCCGCACCGAGGATGCTTGCGGCTCGTTCCCTGCCGAGCCGGTGGCGGAGTTGGTGGCAGGTGATGGAGAACGACGGGGTGGCCCGCCGACGGGAGCCGTTTGAGCAACATGGGCGGCGAGGGCAGCCCGGCGCTCAGCACGAGCGCGGCGAGTGTCCACCATGGAGACGATGAAGCAACGGGATGTGGAGCGATGGAAGAGAAGCTTTGGTGCACCCCTACCTGACGCGCCAAATGTTAGATCTCGGGTTCCTGGAAAACCCTCAAGGTTCGAACACTGGGGTGCGCGCGAAGATCTCCCCCTACCGATCCACGTCCTAGCTTCGCTAAGATCTCAAGGGCTAACTCGATGAACTCGCAACACAAAGGACACAAGATTTATACTGGTTCAGGCCACCGTTGTGGTGTAATACCCTACTCCAGTGTGGTGGTGGTGGATTGCCTCTTGGGCTGAGGAGGAATGGTACAAAGGGAAGAACAGCCTCCTGAGGAGAGGTGTTCTTGTGCATGGTGGGTGTGAGGATGAGTTGAATGAGTTCCAGACTCGTTGCCTTCTACTGTGGTGGCTAATCCTATTTATAGAGGCCCTGGTCCTCTCCCCAAATATTGAGCGGGAAGGGAGCCAACAATGACCAATTTGAAAGGGGACGGCTAGTACAACTTATCCTGACAAAAGCAGTCTTCGCCTGCCAAAGGCTCTGGTGGTGACGCCGTCTTGGGCTCCAAGGTGACCTCCGTCCTGCCGTCCTACTGGTCTTGGTCTCGTTGCACTCATATGGAATCCTTTGCTTGAGGCCTCGGTACTCCGCGCCTGCGCTTGTTGCCTTAGCATCAAAGAGGAAACAAGGACACTGTGCGCGCTGGCGCCTGCCTGTCGCCCGCCTGATCCTGATTGTCATGGCTCACGTCACCAGAACCTCACGAGGTTTGTCTTGCCTTGAACTCTCCGCCCCTCGCGAGCCAGCCTGGTGAGGGCGCTCCCGAGGAGGTATTGTGTCGTCTACCTTGCGAGGCTTGGCCCCTAGCGGGGGTCTTGAGTGCTTGTTGGTGAAGATGGGACGTACGGGCCTACTCGCAGAGCCACGCCGTGGGCCGCAGGCAGGCATGTCTAGGGACCCTCGTTCCCAGAACACCGACAGCAAGTAAAGACCACTTTTGTCAGGATAGCTTGTACTAGTTGTCTCCCTTTAAATTGGTCGTTGTGGGATCTCTTCCTGCTCAATATTTGGGAAGAGGACCAAGGCCACTATAAATAGGACTAGCCACCACCATAGAAAGGGGACGGATCATTTAGATCATCCTCGACCACACAAGCTCGGCAAGCACAAGAACACCTCTCCTCAGGAGGCTGTTCTTCCCTTGTAACTGTTCATCCTCAGCCCAAGAGGCAATCCACCACAGCACACTGGAGTAGGGTATTACACCACAACGGTGACCCGAACCAGTATAAATCTTATGTCTCTTGTTCTTCAGGTCTGTCGAGCCAGGCCGTGAGATCATGATGTGCGCGAGCTAGAGAGAGGGGGGAGATCTTCGTGCGCACCCCAGTGTTCGAACCTCAAGGGTTTTGCTGGAACCCGAAATCCGACAGAAATTAGGTTTGCCCTACATTTATTTCGCAAAAATGAATGGTTTGTTGATCAGCGCCGGTGCCTGCGGCAGAATGGAGTAGGCTCCAAAAATGTTGAATTACATTTTGGAACTTCAGATGACAGAGTAATCCGAAGTCATCGTGTCAACCCCATACATGACTTCTCAGTGGCTGACCCCTTTGCAAAAATTGTGAGGTTTCGAAGCCAGACTTAGAAGCGGAGATATTAGTTTGAACCTCCCTGATATCCATGGTCAGCGGATCAGGGCGAGCGTTCGCAACTGATGAGTTGAATTTCATTTCTAATATAATTTTGAACCTTGTAATATTCGAATTTGAGCCATATAACTCTGGAATTTGAACCTTGTAACATTTCGAGATTCTGTGGTACAATCGTTGAAATGGCATCGTATGAGATTTGTATATTGCTAGCACTATTTTTACCTTAATATGCAATGGTCTTTGATTTTATTAACCATTCACAAATCAGTTTACCTTGTCCATCTCATAGCACACGATCTGTATAGCTAACTCGATTGCGATCTTCGACATTATTGCACACAGTTGGTTTCTTCCACCGTGTGCACTGTAGAGCACATAATTAATTATCGCACTCGAGTGTCCATCATCACCATTATGTGTAACTTTGACCTCATCACCCAAGGGTAAACTTATGACCGAAGACATTCCACACACTTCGTTTTTACCAAGCTTTTTGCTAGTAAACGCCCACGATTTGTCCCTCTTTTAGCCGACACGGGGCCAAACTAGCCGGGCGGGAAGCTTGCACGGTAAACAGCCGGTAGCGCAGGAATAGGCTCACCGATGATACATCTGGCGCCTCTTCGAGCCCACGCGTGCGATGCGGTGTTGTCAAGCATGCACTTGAATCCTCCACTATGAACATCATGACAAGATGTGATGATTACAGGCCGACTGGCCCCCATTTATTACAGCGGCCATTTAACCTACCCTTGTGTCTCTTCAACCTTTTGATCACGCCCCACCATTGCAAGAAGCACACCCACCACGAGAAATTCTTAGAGGGTATCCTGCGCGGCTCCAATGGCACTCCGAGCGGCTGCCGACGACGAGCAGCAGTTCACCATGCGTGCCATGGTGGACACCCACAGAAGGTTCATGGACCTCTCGGTGGTGTACACCAACGACCCGGTCTGTGTGGAGCACTCCATCCACATCATGGAGTTGTTGCTTGCCGCGGAGAAGTACAAGGTGGTCGGGTTCGACCTCGAGTACACCCGCGCTCGTGTCGGGTCTTGTCCCAAGGTCGCCATCGCCTAGATGTGCGTGCACCACCACATCCTCATCTACCACTACTGCCTAGCCAAGAGGCCTTGCGAGCATTTCGCCAGGTTTGTCAACAGCCCCCACCACATGTTCGCTATGGTGGACATCACCAACGATGTAAAGGCGCTCAAGAATTCGGGCATCGCCTGCCAGAATCTTGTCGACATCCAGGGCCAATACAAGATCTGGGGCAGCAAGGAGCACGAGAAGGACTCACTTGTTCACCTCGCCGAGGCCATCATTGACCCCTACTACAGAGATATGAAAGATTCGTGCAACAAGGACAAGCGTGCCTGGCACTCGGCCTGTATGGGGAAACTCGACAAAGCTCACGTCGTGTACGCGGCCAAGGAGGCATACACGAGCTACCACATGTATAGGAAGATCGTTGACCTGAGGAAGTGTCTCCTTTCCCAAAACGGCCAGGGATCCAGCCGGAAGCAGAGCAATGGCAAGCGTCGTCGCAACAATAAGTAGATGATTAGATCCTCGTTTCTCCTACTTTAGTATGCATGTAATTGTTTTCTTTGGTGTGTGTAAATGTTATGTGTGTAGTCACTTGTGTAATTGTATGCTTAATTTGGTTATGCGATGCTGTCATTTTAAGTATATATGTTGATGCTCTGTAGACAGAGCGTAGATGTTGTGTGGACAAAGAAAATCACGTCACACACGGACTACACAATGGAACCGGTCGGTGATGTTTTCATCAATCACTCACAATTGTATACCAGCAATCATTTGCTCACAACACACATGGCTTGTTAGCAGTAATCGTCTGTGTTGTTATCGGTCTTCACACACGTTTCTGATTACATACCTGTTTGCCTCGTATCACACACATCTTGTTCATTTGAACCGTTTCTCTTCTTATGTCTCAATGCAAACAGTTCATCCGAGTGAACCGCATGCCGTATATCGCACACACCTCTGATTTGGTTGACCGTTTCTTTTGTGTTGCCTAATCACAAATAGTTCATCCGAGTGAACCGTATGTTGTACATCGCACACTCCTTCATCTGGCTGCCTGTTTCTTTTGTTCCTCCTCATCACAAACGGTTAACTAAACTGAACCATATGCCCTCAATCGCACACACAACTAAAATCCAAACCGTGTTTGATGCATCCTCCATCGCAAACAATTTGCGCCTTTTTGAAGGTTTTTTACACCACTATTTGCGATTATGGCATCGCACACAGTTTCGTCGACGGGTCTCTGGTCGTAGTGTCGCGTTAGCAACATCCTGCAGTAGTGAATGGCTAGAGTAATATCCTCACGAAAGATTTGCCCACAGAACATGAGTATATAACAATGCATGGTCTATTTGTTTCCTTGAAGAACTTGTTTGTGAGGAAAGAACATGATTACATAACATGCATGCCATGGTAGTTTCTTGTGATGAATCGATTGCGAGATAACATGAGTACACTACTAGGGAAAACCTTATACACAGAATCTTAGCAGCAGCGCGGTCTAAAAATAGGCGCTACTGCTAATTAGCAGTAGCGAGCTTCAGTAAAGAGCGCTACTAATGACTAAGTAGCAGTAGCGCTCTAGGTGAAAAGAGCGCTACTACTATAATTGCCACGGTGTTGCCCCCAGGCTAGATATAGTAGTAGCGCCCTTCCCGTGGACGCGCTACTGCTAAAGAACTTAGTAGCAGCGATTTTCTTCAAAACTCGCTGCTGCTAAGTATCACCGCAACTAATTAAGTTTAGTCCCATACTGCTAAGCGAATAAGGTGTTTACCACCTTAAATATGTTACTTCTCAACCTATCTCGAGCACTTGGTCATCATTGAACTATATGTGTATGATTTGTGGTTGCAATATGAATCCTCGCCTGTACCTATACAGGTACAGTGAGGATTCATGTTGACTATTTAGATTATTCACAAAAAGATCAATGATGGTCAATGTATATTTTTGATGTTTTTACATTGCTTAGACTTATAGCGTTTTTTCAGGACAAAGCGTTACTGATATTGGGATAAACAAAAGAAATAACTGCTTCCATTAGCAGTAGCGGTTTTCTCTAAAACGCGCTATAGGTAAGTTAGCTATAGCGCGTTTTCCATATGAGCGCTACTGCTAGTTCGAGTTAACCACCCCCCAGAATCAAAATTTCTCTAAGTCCTCCTCCCCCCCACCCCGGCCGATTCCCCTACTCCTGTCGCCGCCGCCCAAGCCCGAGCGTGCCTGCCCTCACCGTCGCCACCGCCGCCCGCCCTCAACCTCACCGCCGCCGCTCTCGACCACACTGTCGCCGCCCTCGACCTCACCGCCGCCGCCCTCGACCGAGCCCGCCACCCTCAACCGAGCCCGCCGCCCAGGACCACCGCCTCCCGATTCCGAGCCCGCCCTTGCCGCCCCTCCATCGCTGAGCACCTCCCCGCCAACGTCTCTCCCTCTGTAAGCCCCCACCCCTCCCCCACCCCCTCTCTCTTTGCTTAGTTAGTAGATGATTTTAGTAGTAGTAGATGTTAATTTAGGGTTCATAGATAATGATTTTTAGAAGTAGTGATGGTAAACTAGTTGTATAATTAGCAGTAGTAGATGTTAATTAGTAGTAGATGTAGTAGTAAGATGTTAATTAGTAGTAGATGTAGTAGTTAGATGTTAATTAGTAGTAGTAGATGTGCTAGTTTCTTTCTATTTATAGTAAGTTTATATTTAGTAAGAACGAGTTGAATTAATAGAACTAGTTAGTAAGAACTTGTTGCTATTTTTTTAGTTAAAACAATTTTTCTCGCATCGACGTGGATGATGCCTATCCCGCATCCTCGTCGTCGAGTCGGCGGAGGAAGACACCTGCTTGACCAGATGGGCCATGTCCGGGACTGGACTCCGCCGGGGTGGTACTGGGAGGCGCTACCTATCGGGGGGCGTAGGTTGGTGAGGAGCCAGCCTGTCGTTGACCCGAACCTTCTTTGGTGGCGGTCGCATGGGGCAGTGACGGTCCAGAGGCTCGAGGACTCCGCGGAGGTGGTGCGTCACCATGTCAGTGAGGAGGACGCGCACGTCCGTCGCTACTTGTTTGCGTTGGAGCACAGGTTCTCCAATACCTGGCAGGTTCTCCAGGGATCTCACTGGAGCTATGATCTCGTGATGGTTCCTTCTCTGTGGTTGTCCACCGCCCATGCCGATACCCGTCGTGTGCTAGGGTTTAAGTTGTGCTAGTGATGTTATATGTATGACACTATTCGGGATGTATTAGTGATAATATTCGACGATGTACGGACGCATGAGATGAGTTACTTTTGCTTATTGAATGCATGCTAATTTGAGTCCTATAAGATATTTTGAAATGTATATCTTGGGTTGCTCAATATCCAAGTGGCCGGTCATGTTTGCAGGTTACACCTCCGAGTGGCCTGTGTTTTGCCGGAGTGTTGATTCATTTCTGTTCCGGCAAATTTCAGGCGCTCGATATGTCCTATTTTAGCAAAGGTCATGCCAATTTTTTCCGTGAATTTTGGCATGAATTTTGCCAGAATATGTAGGAAATATCGAGTGCCCTGGATTTGTGTGTTGAGTATCCTGGTAGTTGTCTTCTATCGATTTTCAATTAATGTTTTAACTACGAACATAGGAAATGTCTGACGACAAAAAGGATTTCGGTATTTGCAAATACTGCAAAGACGAGCGCGTCCTGTGCGACGGAATCTTCCTAGATGATGATAGGCGCTTCAGCATCAAGCTGGACGAGAACTTCGAAGTGGATACAGTAAGTCACAATGACAAGTCTTTTTTCGTAATTAAGCATGACATCTGCTTCATTTGCTTCAACTTATATTTTTTTTACTATTCTACTAGCGTATCCCCTGCCATGCAAGAGTTTTTGTATTGGATAAGATAGGTTTCAGTCATACTATGGAGGTAAAGAAAGTTTACTTGAAGACCGAGCATGGTTATATTTTCCACGCAAAATTATACAATTCAGACGACTACACCTATTTTGGATGCAAAACATGGCGAGCACTATGCAAGACTTATGCATTTGAGCCTGATATGGTTATCACCTTTGATATTTGTCCGGAAGATGATATTGAAGGTAATACCGACATCTGGGTCGATGTGCAGATGCCTCCAGTTACACCATTATGTAAGTTTCTCAACCATATTTATGTCTTTGATATTGTTTATTCAAAAATAGTTGACAACTAATTTGTATTGTCAGCTTATTTTGGTGCAAGCAAACATGTCCAGCGCTTGGTAGACAGGACCTACTACTGTCCCGGGGCTGAACTAAACTGCGAGGAGCTAAGTCATTATGTTTCATGGCTTGAGGATCTTGATACTGTCAAGACAAATTTTCTTCCTGGACTTAGAAATGTTAGTACTGAAAACGTGCGACCAATAGTGTTCGTAATGAACTACGGTCACATCTATTTAGGAAGGATGGTAAGATTTTTACTATTTGTCCTCAGTGCATATTTTCCATACATTATTTGTGAAGCTAAACTTCATTGCTAAGTATGTTACCATACGATGTTTTTTCAACAGGGACTCCCGATGAATGTTGTGTCTTATGGGATCGAGACTAAAGGTACCATGAGTATTATTAGATTACGGCCAAGATATCCTACATGTTACTTTAGTGCATTCAAGATCAGCGATGAATGCTTAATAGTGCAAGACTGGACCAGATATGTGATGGGGGAGCGCAGAGAAGTACTAGGGGGCAGCAAACAGATGTGCTACCCAAAATTAGGAGACAGGTTCATCTGCTTGCTCCAACTTGATCAAGGAGGAGAGCTACACATGTTTTATGTTATTTTACCTAAGAGAGAGCAGCAAGAGTGATTAGCTAGCTAGAAATGAGTTTGCGGATGATGATGTGCTACACTATTACTATGATGATAAAATAGCTAATGTTGGTGGTAATGACTATGATGATTATTATTAGCTAGTGTTGGTGGTGATTAGCTAGCTAGAATGAGAGTTTGAAGATGATGATGTGTGCTACACTATGACTATGATAATTAAATAGCTAATGTTGGTGGTAATGACTATGATGATGATTAAATAGCTTGTGTTGGCGGATTAGATTCAAGTGGAGGCAACATGTGGTGCACATCGAAAGTACTACTAGTCCAAACTAGATCAAGTTTGGATTTGTAGTATACTTTTGACATGCACCACATATTGCCTCCACTTGAAACTAATCCACCTTCATTTGACACACTGTTATGGACATAATGATGTAAACCTCATAACTGGTATTGTACCAATATTTGTACGATAAATACACTAAAAATAAAAAAATAAAAAAAAGAATACTAGTAGCGATGGACGAAAAACATGCTGCCAGTAGTTACATTAGCAGTAGCGCGGGATTGAACAAACGCTGCAGCTACTTGCCTAGCAGTAGCGCGTGTAACGCTACTGATAAGGAATAGCTGTAGCGCCTTGTCAGTGGCGCATATCCCTGCGCTACTGATAGGCATAAAACCCGCGCTGCTGCTAGCCTTTTCCCTAGTAGTGGTATAACCATGCATGGCACTTCTATATTTTCGAACCCAGTATACATTTCCCTGTATGTTCCCCTCAGTTCCAACAAGGACATATCAATGATGTTTCTTGCATTATCCTACTCATTCTCTGAACAATGCTGATCTTACATTAACAATGCATGTCCTTTTTGATATGATGAAGTGTCCCTACAGTTACTGTCCTTTGTAATCACACCACCTTTGCCAAAAACAGGGAAGCACAACTGGTTCCTCGCTCGATCAGATGACGACAAAATACTGATGATCATTCGCACAGATGAGCCAGAAAAGTTATATTGCAAAAACTCCACTATGTACAAGCACTGTGAAATACGTGAGTGTCCGAACAGTGGCTATTACGTCTATGATCAGAATACCAGCTTGTTGGGGCCTTCAGGATTTTCGAGTTGGAGGCGGGTAAATAGCCTTGGTTCACACTCTCTGTTTCTCGTACTCAATTATCCGATTAACCAGGAGAACACCGTTGGCAAAGACATTGATGGCAAAGAGGCTACATTTTCTATGGAAATCTGTGTCTACACGGTGAACCCTAGGACTTCGGGAGCAAACTCCCCTAATTGTCAACAATAGAGCCTACAACCAAAAGAAGGTGAGAATGAAAAAGGCATCTGGATTAACTTTGATCCTTGGATGTCTCAAGTCCAACAAGCAGTGATGTGGTTCAAGCCTTCAGTTTGATAGGTAATTGGGTTGTTGCATCGAGAGGGTGGAGTACTCGTGTCTCCGGATTACTATTGGCTGAAGCGGGGCTGCAAATTATGATGATGTTGGATCATCCCTCTTTGAATGACTTGTTGTCTTTGCTGCTTGTTCTGGATGGGTAGTTCTCTCTTTTGTTATGCATATTCCTTGTCATTTGGTCATCCTCGTCTATGTCACTCTTACTATGTAATAGTTGCCTCTATTTAAAATGTCATTCTCCTCTGGATCACGAGAGTCTAAGTGCTACAGATGGGTGCATTTTGGTGGTGTAGCAAGATTTCTTATGAACTATCATGTCTTACTGTTTATGCCAGTAGTAGTCACTAGTCAGTGTTTGAATGTCGTATATATCGTTGTTTCAAACTGTTTATTGTCTCAAACTACTGGTGGGCTAAATGAGGGCATCACCATTCTCCAGTGTTCGGATTATATCTCATTTTTCAAGTTATAATTTAAGCTTAGTGTCTTTTCGATAATGTTCACTTGTTTGGGCCAGTGAGGTGTCGTTGAATATGGGCCGAGTAGTAACACAATGCAAAACAGGGCAATTATGACTCTCAGGTCGGGCTCTCAAAAAAAGGACTCTTAGGCCGACATGTGGGCGCCACCGGTGTTTTCGTGCGCTTGCACGCTGAGAGCATATTGGCACGTGTTCAAAATTCATGCTACCTTTTCATCCCCAATCTCTCGCCCCTCCCCCACCTCTGGAATCTCGATTCCTACTCCAGTTCCCCCAAATCCCCCTATTGTACTCCATGTACTCAATCGCACTATCATGTCGCCAAAGAACGCTGATCTCCGAGCCGGAGATCCTGAGGTCTGACCTGCCTCCACCGGCCTCAGTTCAACAAGCCTCCACGGGGTTCTGCCAACCGGCTGGGGTGGGTGGCGGCCTCCTTGGGCTCCTATTCATCCAGCGGCAACCGTGAACTATATACCACGAGGTCCTATTCATCCAGCCGAAACCCCCTACGCTCGGCCAGGGTCCTATTCATCCAACCCCCACTAGGAACTGTTCATCCACAGCCAACCCAACTGGCTCGACTCCCACCACGTCTCGACTGGTTCTACGTATCCTGCGTGTGTCAGCAACGGGCATTGTTCATCCGGAGGCAACCCAATCGGCTAGCTATGTCTCGCACAGGGGTTCGATTGGCTTCAGTAAGCATGCAGCAGCAGCGATCGATTGGGTTCAGTTAGCAGCGAAGGAGTCTCGGTCAGGTTCAGTTAGGAGCGAAGGGATCGATCGATCGGCTTTAGTACGTAGCAGCAAGAGATTGCTCGGGTTCAGTTATAGCGACATAGCTTGCACCACGCGCGCGTACAAGAGAAACACGCAAACCACACTGCATCTCTCGGCCTCGACCACCCACTGTAACCGGGAACTCTCCGATATTTTCCTCGCCCTCGCTTCTACCACGATTTTCTCCGTCATGGACGGCCCAAAGAATGTCATGTAGGTGCGGCTCCGGCCCGCCCAGGACAAAAAGCCCATTTTCTGTCATGATTTTTTGTCATAGAAGTAGGAGCCCACCACATCTAAGATGATACCGGGTTTTGTCCCAATTATCATCATAGAAGTGTCATAAGCATGACAGAAAAAATTCATTCGACCCAAAATGTCACGGATGTTTCTTTTTTTTGTAGTGTTGAGGCGGGCAGGGGCTGGGTGAGGGTGTCAAAATGTGTGCGTTGATGAATGTGTTACATGCAATTGTACGAGGGACGGTCGAATAGAGAGAGATGGTTCTTGGGTTATGGATGCTCCTCTCTCTCATATGCACACACAAAAAACACAATATAAAAGACTGTTCTCTCATGTATACACAACATCTTGGCATATCTCTATGTCTCACTCATACATGATCATTTGCTCATTCACACCTCTCTATGACTATCACACGCACACCGTATCCGCAATGCCCTACTGCCACAACACACATATAGACACACACACACACACGTGTTCTCTCTTCGTTACACACACAGAATCTCTATTAATTTTTTTCGTATGGGGGACCTAAAATGTCCAAATCCAAATAATCACTAACTGAAGCTAAATACAAATATATGGAAATATTGTAGCGTGAAAAAAATTTCTAGCAAAAAAGGAGAGTACTATTTAGGGATTGTTTTCACACACAAAAAAGGTTCAGTCGATGTCCTTCTAGCACGACACACCTTTTGACCGACCGCGCGGCAGCGTTGCACGCGCTTGCAGAGGATTCCATATCAATGTTGTGCTAACTAATGTGGTGTATAAGCGCGGCCGTGATGCACGTGCTTGCACAGGATTACGTGTACTAGTACGATGTTCTTTTAAGTTTGACCAAACCTATAACCATGCTCCCATAAGCACACTCATCAATATGTCGCCGCCGTCATTGCGCATGTGTACAGTCGCTGCTGTACAGTATGGTACAGTACCATCTCTACCTTGTGGGATCCTGTCCCACATGTCATCCGCACTACAACACCGTACAGTACTACAGAGGATCTCAACCCCTCGCTCACTCACGTCATCTGTAGTCCCTCCTCGCGATGATGTCGTGCTGCCAAGCACATGAGCAGGTCGAGCCACGTCTATGCCTGCAGCGTACGAAGAGGAGGAGGATGAGCGCGTGCTCCAGCACGCCAGCGAGGTGGAGCTAACGTGTCAATGTCGTCTCCGCCCGCGTGGAGGAGGCTCGCACGGTGGCTGTCGTGGCGGAGGCCAGTCGCGCTCGCGCCGAGCCCGCAAACCGGGTGCAGATGTGGAATCTACCTTCGAGACCTTCAGTGCCACATGGATCATGCAATCTGAAGGAAAACTTTGGGCCAGTCGACTCTTGTGAGACGTTGGATGCAACATAGACGGCCAGAAGGGCTTCTTCATCCTCCGAAAATGATGCATTGTTCATCTTCTCTCTCAACCATCAAGCCGCCAGCCCACCACAGGCCTAACCGCCTGCCGCTGTCGCCCAGCCCTCCCCTAAACTGCCATGCCCCCACCCCTGCCATCCGTTTAACCCCGGGCATGATCTATTTTTTCAAGGAACTGCATTAATTCCACACCCAACACTCATAAGATAGATCATGGGCAACCTGCCACCCTAATATATATACTGGGGTAGCTTCTCTGTCGTCTTCTTCCTTCACTCCGGCAAACTTCTTCTTTCACAAATGAACTGACCCAAATTATACTACTAGTACATATTAAGTACAGTAGGAACGCGAAGAAACAAGTAGTGGTAACAACCAGAAGAAGAATAGTAGTAAGACAAACTAGTACGTACTAAAGAGTTCAAATAACGAGAAAGAACATACTAACATAGTTCTGCTGGGGGCTCAGCACAATACACCCCTGAAATAAAACTAAGCAACTAGTCCGCTTGACACTGCAATAGAACGAGCATGAGCAACGGCACGGGCACCTTACTCGGAGTCCTCGTCCACATCCTCGTCTTTGTCCACGTTCCTCTTCATCTTCCTCTTCGCCGACACTTCTTTGCTCGAACTGGACACTGGACTCTGCTTCTTCATCCAACCCTTGTAGATATTTAAACAAAGATAGGCATCCGTTGCTGCGTACATGATGTGATCTTCATCTAGTGTCTTCAATTCCCATGCATGATGAAGCTTGGTGTGAGGTTTTTTCATTTCATCGTACGAAGGATCAATCATGGATGCTGCCAGGGTCAGCATTGAAGGCTGAGAGGAGGAAACTAGGCTTTCCTTCTAGTGATTGAAGGGCTGGCCTACAACGAGGCCTATCCGACTCAGGACTCTCCTGTCATTCGTAATGTCTATAGTAACGAATTTCACTCTTTTGTCCTTGAGGAAGACCTCAAACTCCTGGCACCTAACGTCAACATGGCATATGTGGTAGACCAAGCACACGTTATGTACGCAAACCTGGATCATGGCGGGCTTCTTCATCTCTGCCTCCTTTACAAGCTTCTTCTTTTCCAGGACTAAGGTGTACTCAACATCTAGCCCAGCAACCCACTTATCCTTTGAACTTTCAAACATGTGTAGAAGCGAGCAAGGCATGCTTCCACCGTTGCGGATCTACGGGTGTAGATGACGATGAACTCATCATCGGTGATGGTTCTAACCTTGTACTCACTGCCGATCATGGAGATTTGGGAGGCCATGGATTTTGGAGGCGGGTTAGGAGAAGTGAAACTGGTGTAATGTGAAAGGACGGGATGACTGAGAGCGAACTGTTGTAAGGTGCAGTAGAAGACGGGGACGAGTAGGGCGTGCTAACAATGTGGGGGTAGTGGCTTGCCCGGTGGATAAACGGCTACATGCCCCCAAAGATTTCTTGAGTACTATGCGAGAGCCACTAGATGTGATGTCTACTAGACCCACATCGTAGGCCTGAGGTATAGTTTCTGCGTGTTCGCACGCCATGCCAGCGCATGCATGTAACTTTCACTTAATTCTGTCAACCATCGCGCCACCCGCGACCTTCACCTCCCTCGCGTGGTTGCGCCCTTTGAGACTTTGGTCAGCTATAAATGAGCAATTTTTTTGCCTACTCCGCATGCATGTGATACATCTCCAACGTATCTATAATGTATGAAGTATTCATGCCATGTTTACAACAATTATATATGATTTTTGGTATGATTTTATTAGGACTAACCCGGACTAACACTGTTTTCAGCAGAACTACCGTGGTGTCATTTTTTCTGCAGAAATAAAAGTTCTCCGAATGGGCTGAAAATTTACAGTGATCATTTATGGAACAGAAGAGACCCACGGAGCACCAGAGTTGTGCCAGGAGGTGAGCGAGGAGGCCACAAGCCAGGGGGCACCCCTAGGGCTTGTGGGCACCTCGGGCACCCCCTGACTTGTTTCCAACACCAAGTACCCCTTGGATCTTATGGTGTTCTTCCCCCTCTACGTTCTTGTGATGTCATGTCGGGGGTTGGGTGCGACATATGCCAAAGGATGGCTTATCATGGTGGGGGCGAGTAGAACGTCGCCGGTGCCTGGAAACGGGATAAGGCGAAGACATGCACGCCGGCGAATCTTACCCAGCTTTAGGGCTCTCCGGGGAGATAATACCCCTACTGCTGCTCTACGGGGTCTCCGCATGATCACTATGGCAAAGTGTTTACACGGTTGCTCCTTGAGCTGTTTCCTGGAGGTAGGAGAAGGCAAGGCTAGCTCTCTCCTTCCTATATGATCTGGTCTAGTGCTAATGGATTCCAACCCTTTGGATGGATGCCCTGGGGGTTTATATAGGCCTACCCCAGGGGTACAATGGTAATCCGGCTGGGCGCGGGCCCAGCCGTCAGTCTCTCTGGCCGCCGTCTTATCCGCCGACTCCTGGGGCCCGCCGACTGGCTGGGTGGGGCCGACAGGCCGCGTCCGCCGCGGGCGGGTCTTTGCCGGCTGCAGATTACTGTAGCCGTGCCTCTAATGACGCAGGCTCGGTCATGAGGTCGTGGCGACAGCCCGCCGTCTGGCGGGCGATCACTGTGGCCACTACTTGTCGTGTCTGATTAATGGCGCGTGGGGCCCGTGGGAGGGGCCGGCCGACTTCTGGTGGCCGACTCCCATCCGGGCCGACTGGTGGTGCTTTCGCCGTCTTTCGTACGCCCGCCGACTGGTGGGACCCATCATCCCTGGGTCGTACCAGCAGGCCGTCGTGGGCACAGGGCTCCGCCCCCTGGGGCTGATGTCAGGGCCGGCATGGCAACAGTGTCGCGCGCGGGAGATCTCCGGGTACGGCGTACTGTAGCCACGCCTGCCCTTGGAAAAGGGGTGGGAGTGGACCTTACTGTGGCCACTCCCCGTCCCGTCCCTCTTTATGAGGGCATGGGGGTTGTTGGCGTCGCGGGCCGACTCCCCAAGGCCGGCTTCTCTGGAAGTCGCCAGTCAGGAGTCGGCTCATCCTGAAGTCGTCCCTGGACTCGGCCGCGAGTGGGCAGCCGGCCGCCTCGCCGCCGACTCTCAGAAGGCGGCTCTTCGTCCTGGGGTCTCGAGAGGGCGCAGTCTGCCTCAATGTCTTGAAAGGTTCTGGGCCTGGGTTAGCCTACCCGTGGCCCATTACTCCGACAGTAGTCCCCGAAGCTGGTGAGGCTCCGAGGGCGACATGTCATGGAGCCTCAACAGTTTCTTCTCTCCGGCGGTCGGATCTGGGCTTCGCTAGCCGTCTTCTGTCAAGCCGACTAGTTGGAGTCGGACTTGCTCAAGGCCGACTTGCCCCTAAAAAAGTTTGAACGTTGCCGGCGGAGTTCAGGCGGCGTGCCTGATAAGCTTCCGGGTTGCCGCGTGGTTGACCCGTCGCGAGGCGCCACGTGGCGGAGCTAGTCTGATCCCACGCGCGACGGGACAGGCCTACAGGCGGGGCCCGCCACTAGCGCCTCGGCATGCGAACGGATCCGTTGCGGCCGCGGACGGTTGGGGTTCCCGCGCGGTTATTGCGCGTGGTAACTTCGTGTGGTAAATCATGTGGGGTTGTGGGGTCCCGGGCGCAGTTAATCCCACGTCCCCCTCGACTTCTCAGCCCACGAGCCTACAAGTAGGCGGGGGGAGGGGGGCGGCGAAGCACGCGCGCCCATTCTCCCCACTTCCTTTCGCTCCTTCTTGCTTCTTCTTCTCTCTTGCCGCTGCTGCTCCGAACCACGCCGCGCCCGCAGCGATGAGCTCTTCCTCCGCCGCCGCGCCTCCTGCTGTTACGCTCCGGAGTGTGGGATGGCTCCGAGGTCGATGACGACGACATCGAGATCCTCCGCCAGACACGGCGGCTGCCCGGCAGGGGCTTAGTGCGGGTCCGCCTCGCGCCGGAGAGGGCGAGGGTCATATTCCGCTCGCACCTTCATGCGCGGCCTGGGGCTGCCGGCGAGCGGCTTCTTCCGCTCCTTCTTGGAGTTCCACGGGCTCCAGCCGCACCACCTTACTCCGAACACGGTGGTGCTGCTGGCTGCCTTCGCCACCCTGTGCGAAGGCTTCCTCGGCGTTCTCCCCACCATCGAGCTCTGGGGTGAGTTCTTTCCATCCAAGCTCGGCACACACGTCGCCGGCGTGCCGGCCCAGTGCGGTGCATTCATCGCGATGCGGAGATCAGTGGCCGACAATCCGTTTCCCACCATCGCACTGATTAAGTCGGTGAAGATGTGGCAGCGGTCATATTTTTATGTGAAGAACGTCGCCCCAGAAGGCGACTGGGTCAACCTGCCGGCTTACGAAGCCGGCGCGCCGGCTGGAAGGCTCCCCAGCTGGTCACACCGAGCCAGGACACTGTCTCCGCTGGTGCCGCCGTCGCGCGACTCCGAGTGCTGACGCAGTCGGAGGGCTTGACCGGGGCCGACTTGCTGGCCGCCTTCGTGGCGCGCCGAGTCCTCCCACTCCAAGGCCGACCTCACCTGATCTGCCAGATGAGCGGTCATCGGGACCCGAGTCGGATGTGCTCCAAGGACATGCCTCACGCGGAGGTGGCGAACACGGTGAACTACATCGCGAACTGCGGTCTCTCGGTGGACTGGCGGTTCGGCAAGGAGCCGTATTCGCGCGCCAACCCCCCGCCTATTGTAAGTCGTCTTCCTTCTTCTTCTGTTTCTTTTGCTGCCGAGTCCGACTTGTCAAGTCTGACCGTTTTTGTTTTGAATCAGAATCCTCTCGTCCCTCCTTCGGCCGGCACCGCGGGGCCGGCTCGTCAGTTTGTCCCCGATCGGGCTCGGGCGGAGAGCAACGTCGACGATCCCGACTTGGGGGCGGCGGCCATGGAAGCCAATGCCGAGGGAGGAGGAGGAGAAGCAGGCGGCTCCAGGCCTTCGGCCACTTTCGCCGACTGGCCTGACAACGAGGCTGAGTGAGAAGTCACCCCACGTCAGCAGCCAAAAGCCAGCCAGCTAAGCGCGAGCTCCTCCGCCGGCTTGGACGCTCAAGGCGGTGCGAAGAAGCGCCGGGCCGGGCCGAGTACGCTTGGTGGACGGTCGAAGAAGTTCAAGGGAGCGGCCGCCACGACCAAGCGTGAAGAGGTGGCCGCGAAAGCCAACCGCTTCCGCAAGGAGGTGAAGGAGCTGCCGCTGGTCTCTGCGTAAGCGCCTCCGTCCTTTATCTTTATTTTCTCTTTGTTGATCTTGTCTGAGTTTTTCATATGCTTTTCTCGCCCCAAGGCTCCCCTCACTCTTGAGAGGGTTGCCGCCGCCTCTGTTATGGGGTCGGTGGAGACGTCTGCCACCACTCGGCGAATTGACCCCGCCGTCGACCTTCAGGAGGCAACGGAGCGGAACGCGCGGGACAAGCGCGAGGAGGACGAGGCCGCCCGCCGGGAGAAAGCGGAGGCCGAGAAGGCGAAGGCCTCCGCCCTGAAGAAGCTGGAGACGGCCGAGGCCGCCGCTGCGGCAAAGAGGCCGGCCAAGGAAGTCGTGCCCCAGCGGTCGGCGGTGTTCGTCACCCCTCTGAACTCCGCACCGCCCCCCCGCCCGACCCCCCCGGAGTTCACGGGGCAGTCAGGGGAAGCCAGCGGCGAGTTCCCGGTCGTGGAGAGGGGCGGTGGCGACGCCCCCACGCCGGACGCGGTCGCGCCGCCGCCGCCGCCCCCGCCGCCGTCTAGAAGCGCGCAAGGCAAACAGCCGGCGGATCCGCCCTTGCCTCTGACTGAAGATGAGGCCGTGGCAAGGCTACTCCTTCAAGTCGGCTCGCCAACGCGCCGCCGTCTTGAGAAGGCGACTTCGGCGCCACGCCCCTTGGAGATCGGCACCGCCAGCTCGACGATTCCAGACGCCGAAGCGACAAGCGCCGCGCCCATTGGGTGGGTACAAGGAGGCGGCACGGGCCCGCTGAACCAGGCACTTCTGGATGTCCAGACGAAGCTGAGAGCGACGCCATCCAGAACTACACCAAGGCGCACCTGGTGTCGCGGGCAGCCATCCGGATATGCTTTCTCCTTTGTCCCTATTTTCTTGTTTCTCTCTGTTGGGGCGCGCCAGCGCACCCACTGGGTGTAGTCCTCGAGTTCTGGGCCGACTGCTGAGCAGGCTGCCCGGAACTCCAATTGGTGAGTTCCGGGTACTAACCTTTGTTCTAAAATACTTGTTGTAGGACTATCACAACCTCCGTGTCACCGCCTTCAACCGTAACGTTGAAGAGCTGGGCAAGCGGACTGCCGACTTGTCGGAGAGCCGGAGTGAGTCCTTTTTCTTCTTTGCGGGGGCACGCTAGCGCACCCGCGGGCTGTAGTCCCCGAGATTCAGGCCGACTGCTGAGCAGTCGGGCCAGATCTCCTCGGCGACCTTCTTCGTTGATGACTTACCGCCTTCTTTCTTCTTTCTCTTCAGAGGCCAATGCCGCTCTTCAACAGCAGCTGAGCGAGGCCAACTCTGTGTTGCGCGCCAAGGGGGAGGAGTGCAGCAAGGTCGCCGCAGAGCGCGATCTGCTGGCCGCACAATTGGCAGAGAAGAAGGAGCTGCTTACGAAGACGCAGAAGGAGGCGGAAGAGGCGGAAGCCGCCCTCCTGGACGAGTTCGCGAGCGAGCGCTCCTCCTGGACCGACAAGGAGGCAATGCTGGTCTCTGGCTTCCACGAGATCGAGGACCTCGTCGACGGTGAGCTTCTTTGCTTTCCTTCTTCGAGCCGCCGACTATATGTCGAGCCGACTCCTGGTTTTTTGACTTTGTTCTTCATTTTTCCGTCTTGGTAGACTTCTTCCCCGGCCACTCGCAGGCCGCCATTCAGGCTATCGAGGCCGACCGCGAGGAGTGGAGGGTGGGTGGCACGGAGATCGCTGCAGATGCCCCTCGGACTCTTGACGAGCATATTCTAAGCATTGGGGCTCGCCTGCGGCCGGCCCACCAGATGTTGCACCGGCTTTAACGTGTCGGCGCCCAAGTGATCGCCGCCCTGTGGCCAGACGTGCAGGCTCCGCGCACCCCTAGTCGGACTGCCGACTGGCTGGAGGTCGCGGCTGGCCATCTTGAGGCCTGGAAGGGTTCCTCGGCCCAGGCCGGAGTGCGCCGAGCCCTGGAATTCGTCAAGGCGTGGTATCCGGGGATGGACCTAGACTGACTGGCCACACTCCGGTCAGAGGCCCAGCTGGAGCTGGCAGCCGCAGAAAATGCCTTTGTCAAGCGTGCTGCGGCGATCGCCGAGTACACCGACACCAGCATCTTTGTCCCCGAGCGGGCTAAAGACGGCGAGGAGGTGCCACCGGAGTGGTTTGGGCTGAACCCCGACTACGGCGAGGACTCGGCAGAGGTGATCGGCTCCAGCGTCGAGGAGGAAGACGAGGCGGAGGACTGAAGCGAAACGGAGGCACCGGAAGACGAAGAGGACGGCCAGCCTCAGCTCGACCGTGCCTCCAGCAACGAGTCGTGCCCGCCCGAGCCGATTGCTGCCGGAGGTGATCAAGCTGAGACCGCCCAGCCGGCCGCCCCAACATCCAACACCTCCATCTCTTCCGATCCTCCAAACCCATCTGCCGCCCCCTAGGCTGCCACCTTGTCTTTGTTTTATCTGTTCTAATAGTTTTTGAAGAACTCGTTAATCCGCACAATTCCACCCGCGGGGTGTATTTTGAAATTCTTCTCGAAGATTCGGCCAAGGGCCTTTGTTATGTAAATATTCATCCGACATCTATCTTTCTTGCTCATTGTTCTTTTTGGCTTTTTCCTTCGCCGTCTTCCCTCAGTTGTCGTCTTTGTCAGTCAGACAGACGCTCTGCGGACTGCTGCTGGACCAAATTCTTGGTCACTTTGGGAAGGCAAGTACTTAGCCATTTTTAGAGTTGTTTAACAAGTCGGATAGAAGGCGGCAAGCCGACTATTCAAGAGTCGGTTTGCGAAAAAAGGCTGGAAATCGGCCTTAAGCTATGTTTGTGCTTTGAGTCCTTAGCCATTTTTCATGTGGACGCCCATTATTCCTTACTCCAGCCCACCAGACAGTCACTCTGCGAGCTGTGGCTTCTGGCAGGAGATGGTTTAGACGCCACACACTACTTGTCCGGCTGCAGGAAGCATTTCATAGCGCAGGTCGGCAAGTCCCCGGGCCGACTAGTTGAACCCGGTGCCAAGCGGCATAACAAAGAGTAATATACTTGAAGGCATATTTCTTATCATATAGATAAAAGAGGGCAGTCCCCGAGCTCTTCTCGGGGGGCCCGAAGTCTTGGTACTTTTAATACAAAAGGTAGCGTGATACATACTGCGTTTAACTGTAAAATTTTCGGAGGAGATTTGCATTCCATGGCTGCTCTGTCTCTTTGCCGGAGTCGTCCCTCTTGCGTGCTCGGGGCTTCTGAGCGTCGATCAGGTACTAGGAGTCGTTGCCCAGCACTTTGCTGATGATGAAGGGGCCTTCCCAAGGTGCCGACAGCTTGTGCTGGCTGGCTGTTCGCTGGATTAATCGGAGCACGAGGTCGCCCTCCTGGAAAGATCTTGGCCTGACCTTCCTGTTGTAGTATCTGCGCAAGCTCTGCTGGTAGATGCTGGACCGGCCGAGTGCCAACAGCCAGCCCTCTTCCAGCAGGTCGACGCCGTCTTGTCGTGCTTCTTCTGCTTCTTCCTCGGTGCACATGGTGACTCGCGGGGAATCGAATTCTATGTCCGTTGGGATGACGGCTTCAGCACCATAGACGAGGAAGAAAGGCGTGAAGCCGGTTGACTTGTTTGGAGTTGTCCGCAGACTCCAGAGGACGGCTGGCAACTCGTCGAGCCAGCAGCCAGCCGAGCGCTCCAGAGGCTCGATCAGTCGGGTCTTGATGCCGGACAGGATGAGGCCGTTTGCTCGCTCTACCTGGCCGTTTGACTGTGGATGGGCGACGGATGCTAGGTCCAGTCAGATGCCCTGTGTCACACAGAAACTGGCCAAGGCGCCTTTGGCAAAGTTCGTGCCGTTGTCGGTGATGATGTTGTGTGGTATGCCATACCGAATTGTGATGTCGGAGATGAAAGTCACGGCAGTCAGACCATTCAGTTTCTTGATTAGCTTCGCTTCTATCCACTTAGTGAACTTGTCCATCACGACAAGTAAGTGAGTTAAGCCACCTCGTGCCGTCTAGACCCCAAACTGCGAAAGGCCAGGCAATGGGGATGGTCTTGAGTGCAGAAGCCGGCTGATGCGGCTTGGAGCGGAACTTCTGGCACCCTTTGCATTTTTGGACCAATTTCTTGGCCTCTTCTAAGGCCGTTGGCCAAAAGAAACCATGTCGGAAAGCTTTGGCGATGAGTGCTCTTGAAGCCGCATGGTGGCCGCACTCGCCTTGATGGATGTCTTTGAGAATTGCTTGGCCTTGCTCTGGCTCTATGCAGCGCTGGTAGACACAAGTGACGTTGCGCCTGACCAACTCTCTGTTGACTATGGTGTAGGCTGCCGCTCGGCATTGTACTTGCCGAGCTAAGGTCTCATCAGTCGGCAGCTCTTTGCTCACCAGAAATTTGAGGATGGGCTCGGCCCATGACGGTGCTGCTATTTCTTCGACTGTCAGAACTGCGACTTGGACTAGGGCGGTTAGGCTGGGAGGCGGCGGGCTGGAGTCAACAACCGCTTGCTGGATTAATGAAGTCCCCGGGCCGACTGGCGCAGCTCTTGGGCCGAGTTCTGGAGTCTTCGAGCCGGCCGCCGCAGTCCCTGGGCCGGGTTCTGCAGTCCCTGGGCCGGCCTCGACTGTGGCGGTTTTGGAGCCATCTGCCAAAATCCTCGTACCGTCCGCCGGGGCTCTGGAGTCGGATCCGACTTCTTCGGGAGCAGCCGGCACGAAGATGGAGTATGATTCTGGTGAAGGCTTGACAGACAGCTTGAGGAGGCATTGAAGGGCGACGCCGGATGGTATTGCTTGGCAGGTAGAGCCGATTCATGCCAAGGCGTCTGCTTGGTCGTTGTCGTTTCTTGGCACATGGAGGAACTCGCACCCCTCGAAATATCCACTGAGTTGCTGCACGAGGAAATGGTAACTCGCCATGTTTGCATCTTTGGCGTCCCAGTCGCGAGACGACTGTTGGACCACTAAGTCCGAGTCGCCATAACACAGGATACGGCGAATGCCAAGTTCTTTGGCAAGCCGGAGCCCGTGAATGAGCGCCTCGCACTCGGCGACGTTGTTGGAGGCGGCAAAATGGATTTGCAGTGCGTATTTGAGCTTGTCGCCTTTAGGAGAAGTGAGGACAACGCCGGCTCCCAAGCCGGTGCGCATCTTGGAGCCGTCGAAATGCATCCGCCAATGGGTGGAGTCGGGCGCTGGAGGTAGGTACTGGGTCTCGGCCCAGTCAACGAGAAAGTCGGCTAGTGCTTGTGACTTGATGGCGGTGCGGGGCTGGTAGTGGATGGTGTAGGGAGCCAGCTCTATGGCCCATTTGTCCACTCGGCCAGAAGCATCTCGGCTTCCAGTGATTTCGGCAAGTGGGGCCGTGCAGACCACAGTGATTGGATGCTCTTGAAAGTAAGGCTTCAATTTCTTGGCGGCAAAGTGCACGCCATAGCACATCTTCTGGTAGTGGGGGTAGTTCTGCTTGGAGGCCGACAGTACTTCGCTCAGGTAATATACCGGTCTCTAGACAGGTAATGCCTTGCCTTCCTCCTTGCGTTCCACTACAATGACTGTGCTGACTACCCGGCTGGTGGCGGCGATGTACAGGAGCATAGGTTCCTTAGGAGTCGGAGCTACCAGAACGGGTGGAGTAGTCAGCATCTTCTTCAACTGGAGAAAAGCTTCGTCCGCCTTGTGGTTCCACTCGAAAAAAGTGGTCTTCTTCATGAGCTGGTATAAGGGGAGAGCTTTCTCGCCTAGCCGACTGATGAATCGGCTGATGGACACCAAGCAGCCGGTGAACTTTTGCACGTCCAGCAGTCGACTGGGTACCTCCATCCTCTCAATGGCCTTGATCTTTACAGGGTTGCACTCTATGCCGCGTTCAGAGACCAGGAAGCCAAGGAGTTGGCCGGCTGGTACTCCGAAGACCCACTTCTCAGGGTTGAGCTTGATCTGGAATCGGCGCAGGTTCTCAAAGGTCTCCTTGAGGTCTTCCAGCAGTGCTCCACGCTTTTCCATCTTCACCACCACATCGTCCATGTAGACATGGGCATTTCTGCCGATTTGCTTGAGGAGGCACTTCTGCATGCAATGCTGAAAGGTGGCGCCGGCATTCCTCAAGCCGAATGTCATGGTGAGGTAGCAGAAGGCTCCAAACGGCGTGATGAAGGCGGTCTTCAGTCTGTCAGCCGGGTTCAGCTTGATCTGGTGATATCCCGAATATGCATCCAAAAAGCTCAACAGCTCGCATCCGGCTGTGGAGTCTATCACCTGATCAATTCTTGGTAAAGCAAACGCGTCCTTGGGGCAGGCCTTGTTGAGGCTTGTGTAGTCAATACACATTCCCCACTGTGGTTCTTCTTCAGTACCAGGACCGGGTTGGCTAGCCACTCTGGAAAGAATACTTCCATAATGAAGCCGGCTGCTAAGAGTCGGGCTATCTCTTCTCCGACGACTCTTCTCTTTTCTTCTGATAGGCGGCGCAAGGGCCGCCTGACCGGCTTTGCATCAGATCGGACATGTAACTTGTGCTCGGCGAATTCCATCGGTACACCTGGCATGTCTTTGGGGGACCATGCGAAGATGTCCCGATTCTCACGGAGGAAATCGACGAGCTCGCCTTCCTATTTGCTGTCGAGGTTTGCACCTACGACAGCGTACCTCTCTGGGTGCTCTGGATCCAAGGGTATCTTCTTTGTCTCTTTGGCTGGCTTGAACGAACCCTCAGCCTTCGACTCCTTTGGGTTAGGCGACACCTCTAGCTGCTTGTCGGCCATCGCCACAACTCGGTCAAGGAGCCGCTTCTCGGCCACGATCACCAGTGACTCGGCCAGCCGACTACTCTCAGCCGTGCAGGCAGACGACTTCCGATAGTCGCCGGCTACGGTCAGAATCCCCCTGGAACTGGGCATCTTCATTTTGAGGTAGGCGTAGTGGGGGACCTCCATGAACTCGGCCATGGCGGGTTGGCCAAGTAATGCGTGGTATGGGCTCTCGAGGTCCACCACCTCAAACCAAACTGACTCTCGGCGGAAATGATCTTTGTCTCCAAAGAGGACGTCCATCAGGATCTTGCCGATTGGTGAGTAGGAAAGACCAGGAACAATGCCGTGGAACACAGTCCGGCTGTTCTGAAGTTGTCTTTGCTTGATTACTAACTTCTCCATGGTGTCCTTGTACAGGATGTTGATGTTGCTACCTCCGTTTATCAGAACTCATGAGAAACGAGCAGCTCGTCTATCCGTGGCAAAGGTGGCATCCAAGACCAAGGCATAAGAGCCCGGACTCGGCATCATCTCTGGGTGATCAGCCCTGCTCCAGCTGATAGGCTTCTCGGACCAGTGCATGAACTCTGGCGCCTCTGATGCTACTGCATTCACCTCTTGTCGCTGCAGCCGCCTGCTGCGTCGATCATCAGCCACACTGGTAAATATCACGTAGGCTCCGTGCTCTTCGGGGTACTCGTCTTGTACTACGCCGACTGTCCTGACAGCCGGCTGCTGGGGCGGAGGCGGAGGCTGCTGCCCAGCAGGCGGGGGAGGTAGGAGGCTGTCTCCTTTGGCGATCCTGGTGAGCCAGTGGCACTTCCGGCTGGTGTGATTCGACGGCTTTGTGCCGCTATGGAACTTGCAAGGACCATCCAGAGTCTACTCGTATGAGAAAGTCGGCAACCAGTTGGGCTTGCCACCTTTCTGTCGCTTGGGTTGAGGCTGCCCATCCGGCTGTTGGTCTTCAACTGTCGCGACCTGCCGGCTACTGGAAGCCGGCTGCGGGGCCTTGCGCTTGTGGTCGTTCTACTGTTGCCGCCGACCGGCGTCTCCTACCGGAGTTCTAGGAGCCTGAGGGGCCACTTTGCCAGTCATGCTAAATTGAATCTCCGCCTTCATGGAGGAGTCGGCCGTGGCATACTTGTCTTCTATGATCAGCAGCTCGTCGAGGGTTTCTGGCTCGTCGGAGGAGCTTGTGCTTGAGGAGGGTGCCTTCTCTACACCCGGCGGTGAAGTACTCGATAGCCTGCACCTCGTGCACGCCCTCGCAGGAGTTCCGAAGCTCGGCCCAACGCGCGAGGTAGTCGCGAGTTGACTCGTTGGGGCCTTGCATGCACAGGGAAAGCTGGCGAGGCTTGGGAGGACGCTTGTACGTGCTTGTGAAGTTGCGGACGAATGCTTCGGTGAAGTCGACCCAGCTGTTGATGCTGCGGGGCTTCAGGCTGTTCAGCCATGTCCGGGCCGTGCCCTGGAGCATGAGCGGAACGTATTTTACGGCGACAGGCTTGTTGCCGTTCACTATGTTGACAGCCGTGGAGTAGTCAACCAGACAGTCCTCCGGCTTCACGGAGCCGGTGTACTTGGGCGTGTCTCTTGGGAGCGTGAACCCTTTGGGAAAGGGCTCGTCTCGGATGCGGGGCCCGAAACAAGGCGGACCCAACTCGTCTTCTTCTTCCAGCGCCAGGGATCGGTGAAGTCGGTCGATCCGGTGGCGGGCGTCGTTTTCTCCGACTCCCTCTCGGCGACCAAGGCGGTCGCCGAGAGTCGGATGGTCAACAGGCGGCGGGGAGACTCGCCTTTCCTTGCAAAGAGGAGGAGGCGGTCAGTCGTCCCGTCGTTCCACTGCTCTCGGGCGGCCGTCTTGGTCGCGCTCTATGGTAATGTGAGTCCGACTATGGCTGACAGCCGGATCCTTGTCTTTCCTTCCTTGGGCGCCGCCAGTCGGCGTCCGAGACATCGCGCCTTGATCTCGGCGAAGGTCGTCGTTTTGCCGCTGCGGCGCCTCCGTGCGGCAGCCGGCCTCGTTCTGCGCGGCAGCCGCATCGAGGAGCCGCTGGACTCGCTCCATCATCAGGCGACGCTCTTCGCCCTCGAAGTTGTCCAGCTCGTCCACCGCCGCCTGGGCGGCTCGATTCTTCTCCACAGGCATGGCGTACACTGGGTGATTTGCCCCGAAAAGATTGGCGATGGCCACGCCGCGCTGCTGGACCACGCCAAGGTGGCTGGGCCTAGCTGGCACTGGCGAGCCACCCACAGCGCGATCCATCTCACGCTGGTAGGCTTCTGACAAGCGCCTCATGCTAGCCAGCTTCTTTGCGCCTTCGACGAGCTGAAGGCAGCGCGCCTCCAACGTCTCCGTGTCAGCGTCTTCCGGAATGGGCACAGTCAGGTCTTGTAGTGCCGCGCCAAGTGGGTCATGCGCTCCTCCGCCGGGAGGCTCGTCATGACCGATGACGAGCACCTCGGTGACGGTGCTTCTGTCGCTCTCCGCGCGAGGGAGAGGCTCGTCGTAGACCACCACGTTGGTGGGGAACGCGTCGAGCGACGCGGTGTCGGAGTCGACCAGCATCGGGTCGGTGGAGCCTAAAGACTCCAAGTCCACGTCAGGCTCACCGGCAACGTGGAGTTGGTCGAGGAGGCCCGTGAGGAGGCTCTCAGGGCCGCCCGTGCCTGCGTTGGATGCAGGTACGTCGGAGAGGCAAACCCCGCCGACAAGATCGGCGAGGCAGCTGGCTGCGCAGGCGATCTCAACGCCGTGTAGCGCGTCAGTGCAAACTCCGTCTGGCGTGCCGGGCTGGCTGCGCTCCCCAGGAAGAAAAAGGGTTCCCGTACAGAGCAGGTCTCCGGACGACGGTGCACCCGGCCTCACGGTGGGCGCCAAATGTCGGGGGTTGGGTGCGACATATGCCAAAGGATGGCTTATCATGGTGGGGGTGAGTAGAACGTCGCCGGTGCCTGGAAACGGGATAAGGCGAAGACATGCACGCCGGCGAATCTTACCCAGCTTCAGGGCTCTCCGGGGAGATAATACCCCTACTGCTGCTCTACGGGGTCTCCACATGATCACTATGGCAAAGTGTTTACACGGTTGCTCCTTGAGCTGTTTCCTGGAGGTAGGAGAAGGAAAGGCTAGCTCTCTCCTTCCTATATGATCTGGTCTAGTGCTAATGGATTCCAACCCTTTGCATGGATGCCCTGGGGGGTTTATATAGGCCTACCCCCCAGGGGTACAATGGTAATCCGGCTGGGCGTGGGCCCAGCCGTCAGTCTCTCTGGCCGCCGTCTTATCCGCCGAATCCTAGGGCCCGCCGACTGGCTTGGTGTGGAGCCAACAGGCCGCGTCCGCAGCGGGCGGGTCTTGCCGGCTGCAGATTACTGTAGCCGTGCCTCTAATGATGCATGCTCGGTCATGAGGTCATGGCGACAGCCCCGCCGTCTGGCGGGCGATCACTGTGGCCACTACTTGTTGTGTCTGATTAATGGCGCGTGGGGCCCATTGGAGGGGCCGGCCGACTTTTGGTGGCCAACTCCCATCCTGGCCGACTGGTGGTGCTTTCGCCATCTTTCGTACGCCCGCCGACTGGTGGGACCCATCATCCGTGGGTCGTACCAGCAGGCCATCGTGGGCACAGGGCTCCGCCCCCTGGGGCTGATGTCAGGGCCGGCATGGCAACAGTGTCGCGCCGCGCGGAGATCTCCGCGGGTACAGCGTACTGTAGCCACACCTGCCCTTGGAAAAGGGGTGGGAGTGGACCTTACTGTGGCCACTCCCTGTCCCGTCCCTCTTTATGAGGGCATGGGGGTTGTTCGCGTCGTGGGTCGACTCCCCAAGGCCGGCTTCTCTGGAAGTCGCCAGTCAGGAGTCGGCTCATCCTGAAGTCGTTCCTAGGACTCGGCCGCGAGTGGGCAGCCGGCTGCCTCGCCGCCGACTCTCAGAAGGCGGCTCTTCGTCCTGGGGTCTCGAGGGGCGCAGTCTGCCTCAATGTCTTGAAAGGTTCTGGGCCTGGGTTAGCCTACCCGTGGCCCATTACTCCGACATGTGACGAATTGAGTCCTGCTCTTTGAGGTTTCGTCATGTGATACGTCCATTTTCATGTTTTCCTACCGTTATTTATAATGTTTCTTTTGCATAATAATGTCTTATGGAGTAATTCTTTTTCCTTTTCTCTCATAATATGCAAGGTTTACACAAAGAGGGAGAATGCCGGCAGCTAGAATTTTGGACCTGAAAAAGCTACCTCAGAGTCACCTATTCTGCACATCTTCAAATGAGCTGAAAATTTACGAAGAATTGTTTTGGAATATATGAAAAATACTAGAGCAAATAACTATGAGAGGGGGCCCACCAGGTGGGCACAACCCACCTGTGCGTGCCAGGCAGCCCAAGAGCGCCCTGGTGGGTTGTGCCCTCCTCGGCCCATCTTCTGGTATATAAGTCATTTTGACCTAGAAAAAATAATAGGAGGACTTTCGGGATGGAGCGTCGCCGTCTCGAGGCGGAACTTGGGCAGGAGCAGTTTTGCCCTCCGACGGAGAGATTCCGCCGGGGGAACTTCCCTCCCGGAGAGGGAAATCATCATCATCGTCATTACCAACAACCCTCTCATCTTTGGCAGGCCAATCATCATCAACATCTTCAACAGCACCATCTCCTCTCAAACCTTAGTTCATCTCTTGTGTACAATCTTTGTACTGGAACCTCAGATTGGTACATGTGGGTGACTAGTAGTGTTGATTACATCTTGTAGTTGATTACTATATGGTTTATTTGGTGGAATATTATATGTTTAGATCCATTATGCTATTTAATACCCCTCTAATCTTGAGCATGATTATCATTTGTGAGTAGTTACTTTTGTTCTTGAGGTCACGGGAGAAGTTATGCTGCAAGTAATCATGTGAACTTGATATGTGTTCGATATTTTGATGATATGTATGTTGTGATGGTGTCATGTGAACGTCGACTACATGGCACTTCCCCATATTTGGGCCTAAGGGAATGCATTCTGGAGTAGTTATTAGATGATGGGTTGCTAGAGTGACAGAATCTTAGACCCTAGTTTATGCGCTACTTCGTAAGGGACTGATTCAGATCCAAAAGTTTAATGTTATGGTTAGATTTTATCTTAATACATTTGTCGTAGTTGCGGATGCTTGCGAGGGGATTAATCATAACTAGGAGGTTTGTTCAAGTAAGAACAACACCTAAGCACCAGTCCACCCACATATCAAATTATCAAATTATCAAAGTAGCGAACACGAATCAAACCAACATGATGAAAGTGACTAGATGAAATTCCCGTGTACACTCAAGAACGTTTTGCTTATTGTAAGAAACCATTTTGTCCTGTCCTTTGCCGCAAAAGGATTGGGCTACCTTGCTGCACTTTATTTACCATTACCATTACTTGCTCTTACAAATTACCTTGCTACGAAACTACTCGTTACTGACAACTTTAGTGCTTGCAGAAACTACCTTCCTGAAAACCACCTATCATTTCCTTCTGCTCCCCGTTGGGTTCGACACTCTTACTTATCAAAAGGACTACAATTGCTCCCCTATACTTGTGGGTCATCAAGGCTCTTTTCTGACGCTGTTTCCGAGGAGTGAAGCGCTCTTGGTAAGTGGACATTGGTAAGGAAAAAAATTATTACATGCTGGAATTTATTGCCACCTGTTACTATGGAGAACCATCCTTTGAGGGATTTGTTCGGGGTATCTTCACCTCGAACGGAACCACAATTAGTTGCCCCTCAACCTACCACACCTACTGAAAATATTGGTTGTGAAATTCCTTCGGGTATGATAGAACAACTGCTAGCTAATCCTTATGCAAGAGATGGAACTAAACATCCTGATATGCACTTGATGTATGTGGATGAAATTTGTGGATTATTTAAACTTGCAGGTTTATCCGGAGATGAAACTAAGAAGAAGGTTTTCCCTTTATCTTTAAAGGGAAAATCATGACATGGTATAGGCTATGTGATGATATTGGCTCTTGGAATTGGAATCATTTGAAATTGGAATTTCACCAAAAAATATCCTATGCATCTAGTTCATCGTGATCAGAATTGCATATATAATTTTTGGCCTCGTGAAGGATAAAGTATCGCTCTATCTTGGAGGAGGCTTAAGTAAATGTTGTATTCATGCCCCAATCATGAGCTCTCAATAGAAATTATCATTCAAAACTTTTATGCTCGACTTTCTCGTCATGATCAATCCATGCTCGATACTTCTTGTGCTGGTTCTTTTATGTAGAAGAATATTGAATTCAGGTGGGATCTTTTAGAAAGAATTAAACGCTACTCTAAAGATTGGGAACTCGACGAAGGTACAGAGCCAGGTATCAAGCTTGAGTTTGATTGTGTTAAATATTTTATGAATACCGATCCATTTCAAAAGTTTAGCACTAAATATGGACTTGACTCTGGGATAGTAGCCTCTTTTTGTGAATCATTTGCTACTCATGTTAATCTCCCTAAGGAGAAGTGGTTTAAATATCACCCCCCCTATTAAATAGGAAATTAAAGAACCAGTCGTAGTTAAAGATGAAACTATTATTTACAATCTTGATCCAGCTATGCCTACTGCTTATATTGAAAAACCACCTTTCCCTATTATGATAAAGGAACATGCTAAGGTTTCAACTGTGGTTCGCAAAAGTAATATTAGAACACCTAAACCTGTTGAACAAAATAAAGTAGATCCTAGTGTTGCTATGGTTAAAGATCTCCTGGTAGAAAACATAGATGGGAATGTTATTTATTTTTGTGATGAAGCTGCTAGAATTGCCAAACCTGATGAAAAAGATAAACATAGACTTGTTGTTGGCAAGCATTTTGTCTCAGTCAAAATAGGAGATCATTGTTATCATGGTTTATGTGACTTAGGTGCTAGTGTGAGTGTTATTCCTTTTACCTTATACCAAGAAATTATGAAGGACATAGCACCCGCCGAAATAGAAGATATAGATGTTACTATTAAACTTGCTAATAGATAAACCATCACACCACTTGGGATTGTTAGAGATGTTGACGTCTTGTGGGGGGGGGGGGTAAAATATCCTACTGATTTTCTAGTTCTTGGTTCCCCACAAGATGACTTTTGTCCCATTATCTTTGGTACACCTTTCTTGAACACTTTCAATGCTACTATAGATTGTCATAAACAAACTACCAGTGTTAACTTTGGTGATCAGTCTCATGAATTTAATTTTTCCAAGTTTAATAGACAACCTCATAAGAAAGAATTACCTAGTAGGGATGAAATAATAGGTCTTGCTTCTATTGTCGTGCCTCCTACTGATCCACTAGAACAATATTAGCTAGACCATGAAAATGATATTCATATGCATGACAGAAATGAAATATATAAGATCTTCTTTGAACAACGACCTTTGCTTAAACAAATTCCTATTGAGACTCTAGGAGATCCTCCTCCACCTAAAACTGATCCTGTGTTTGAATTAGAACAATTGCCTAACACTTTGAAATATGCTTATCTGGATGAGAAAAATATATATCCTCTTATTATTAGTGCTAACCTTTCAGAACATGAAGAAGAAAGATTATTGAAAATTCTGAAGAAGCACCGAGCTACTACTTGATATACTCTTGATGATCCTAAGGGAATTAGTCCCACTCTCTGTCAGTAAAAGATTAATATGGAACCTGATGCTAAACCCATTGTTGATCATCAATGACGTTTGAATCCTAAGATGAAAGAAGTGGTAAGAACTGAAATACTAAAGCTTCTGGAACCAGGTATAATCTATCCCATAGCTGATAGTAGATGGGTAAGTCCCGTTCACTATGTCCCTAAGAAGGGACTATTACTGTTGTTCCTAATGATAAAAATGAACTTATTCCACAGAGAACTGTTACTAGCTATAGAATGGTAATTGATTTTAGAAAATTAAATAAAGCAACTAGAAAAGATCATTGATGTCTACTACACAACCTTCTTCTTGTAGACGTTGTTGGGACTCCAAGTGTAGAGGTTTGTAGGGCAGTAGCAAATTTCCCTCAAGTGGATCACCTAAGGTTTATCAATCTGTAGGAGGCGTAGGATGAAGATGGTCTCTCTCAAGCAACCCTGCAACCAAATAACAAAGAGTCTCTTGTGTCCCCAACACACCCAATACAATGGTAAATTGTATAGGTGCACTAGTTCGGCGAAGAGATGGTGATACAAGTGCAATATGGATAGTAGATAATATTTTTTGTAATATGAAAATATAAAAACGGCAAGGTAACTAATGGTAAAAGTGAGCATAAACTGTATTGCAATGATAGGAAACAAGGCCTAATGTTCATACTTTCACTAGTGCAAGTTCTCTCAACAATAATAACATAATTGGATCACATAACTATCCCCCCAACATGCAACAAAGAGTCACTACAAAGTCACTAATAGAGGAGAACAAACGAAGAGATTATGGTAGGGTACGAAACCACCTCAAAGTTATTCTTTCCAATCAATCTGATGGGCTATTCCTATAAGTGTCACAAACAGCCCTAGAGTTCGTACTAGAATAACACCTTAAGACACAAATCAACCAAAACCCTAATGTCACCTAGATACTCCAATGTCACCTCAAGTATCCGTGGGTATGATTATACGATATGCATCACACAATCTCGGATTCATCTATTCAACCAACACATAGAACCTCAAAGAGTGCCCCAAAGTTTCTACCGGAGAGTCAAGACGAAAACGTGTGCCAACCCCTATGCATAGATTCATGGGAGGAACCCGCAAGTTGATCACCCAAACATACATCAAGTGAATCAATAGAATAACCCATTGTCACCACGGTTATCCCACGCAAGACATACATCAAGTGTTCTCAAATCCTTCAAGACTCAATCCGATAAGATAACTTCAAAGGGAAAACTCAATCCATTACAAGAGAGTAGAGGGGGAGAAACATCATAAGATCCAACTATAATAGCAAAGCTCACGATACATCAAGATCGTACCACCTCAAGAACACGAGAGAGAGAGATAGAGAGAGATCAAACACATAGCTACTGGAACATACCCTCAGCCCCGAGGGAGAACTACTCCCTCCTCATCATGGAGAGCACCGGGATGATGAAGATGGCCACTGGTGAGGGTTCCCCCCTCCGACAGGGTGCCGGAACGGGTCTAGCTTGGTTTTCGGTGGCTACGGAGGCTTCTGGCGGCGGAACTCCCGATCTATTGTGTTCCCCGATGTTTTTAGGGTATATGGGTATATATGGGAGGAAGAAGTACGTCGGTGGACCTCCAGGCTGTGCACGAGGAAGGGGGGCGCGCCCCCCACTCGTGGGCAGCCCGGGACTCTCTTGGTCCAACTCCGATACTCCGTGGGCTTCTTCTGGTCCAAAAATAAGTTTCGTGAAGTTTCAGGTCAATTGGACTCCGTTTGATTTTCCTTTTCTGCGATACTCTAAAACAAGGAAAAAACAGAAACTGGCACTTGGCTCTAGGTTAATAGGTTTGTCCCAAAAATCATATAAAATAGCATATAAATGCATATAAAACATCCAAGGTTGATAATATAATAGCATGGAACAATCAAAAATTATAGATACATTGGAGACGTATCAGCATCCCCAAGCTTAATTCCTGCTCGTCCTCGAGTAGGTAAATGATAAGAACAGAATTTTTGATGTGGAATGCTACCTAACATATTTATCCATGTAATTCTCTTTATTTTGGCATGAATTTTCAGATCCATAAGATTCAAGACAAAAGTTTAATATTGACATAAAAATAATAATACTTCAAGCATACTAACTAAGCAATCATGTCTTCTCAAAATAACATGGCCAAAGAAAGTTCATCCCTACAAAATCATATAGTTTTGGTCATGCTCCATTTTCCACACAAGAATGCTCTCATCATGCACAACCCCGATGACAAGCCAAGCAATTGTTTCACACTTTAGTAATGTCAAACTTTTCTCAACTTTTACGCAATACATGAGCGTGGTTATGTGGAGAAGACAAAAAGGAGAAAGTCTCACATCGACGCGGCTAATCAATGGGCTAGGGAGATGCCCATCAATTGATGTCAATGCAAGGAGTAGGGATTGCCATGCAATAGATGCACTAGAGCTATAATGTATGGAAGCTCAACAAAAGAAACTAAGTGGGTGTGCATCCAACTTGCTTGCTCACGAAGACCTAGGGCACTTGAGGAGGCCCATTGTTGGAATATACAAGCCAAGTTCTATAATGAAAATTTCCCACTAGTAAATGAGAGTGACAAAACAAGAGACTCTCTATCATGAAGATCATGGTGCTACTTTTGAAGCACAAGTGTGGAAAAAAGGATAGTAGCATTGTCCCTTTTATTTTTATTTTTTAATTTTTTATTTGGCCTTTTTTTGGCCTTTCCTTTTTTGCCTTTCTTTTTTTTGGCCTTTTTTTGGGGACAATGCTCTATTAATGATGATCATCACACTTCTATTTATTTACAACTCAAAGATTACAACTCGATACTAGAACAAGATATGACTCTATATGAATGCCTCCGGCGGTGTACCGGGATTGCGATGAATCAAGAGTGACATGTATGAAAAATTATGAACGGTGGCTTTGCCACAAGTATGATGTCAACTACATGATCATGCAAAGCAATATGACAATGATGATGCGTGTCATAATAAACGGGACGGTGGAAAGTTGCATGGCAATATATCTCGGAATGGCTATGGAAATGCCATAATAGGTAGGTATGGTGGCTTTTTTGAGGAAGATATAAGGAGTTTTATGTGTGACAGAGCGTATCATATCACGGGGTTTGGATGCACCGGTGAAGTTTGCACCAACTCTCAATGTGAGAAAGGGCAATGGACGGTACCGAAGAGGCTAGCAATGATGGAAGGGTAAGAGTGCGTATAATCCATGGAATCAACATTAGTCATAAAGAACTCACATACTTATTGCAAAATCTACAAGTCATCAAAAACCAAGCATTACGCGCATGCTCCTAGGGGGATAGATTGGTAGGAAAAGACCATCGCTCGTCCCCGACCGCCACTCATAAGGAAGACAATCGAATAACACCTCATGATTCAAATTTGTTACACAACGTTTACCATACGTGCATGCTACGGGACTTGCAAACTTCAACACAAGTATTCCTAAAATTCACAACTACCCAACTAGCACAACTCTGATATCACTATCTCCATATCTCAAAACAATCATCAAGTATGAAACTTCTCTTAGTATTCAATGCACTCTATATGAAAGTTTTTATTATACCCCTCTTGGATGCTCATCATATTAGGACTAGTTTCATAACCAAAGCAAACTACCATGCTGTTCTAAAGAATCTCAAAATAATATAAGTGAAGGATGAGAGTTCATCTATTTCTATAAAATAAAACCACCACCGTTCTCTAAAAAGATATAAGTGAAGCGCTAGAGCAAATGACGAACTACTCCGAAAGATATAAGTGAAGATCAATGAGTAGTCGAACAATTATGCAACTATATGAAGACTCTCTAACATTTAATAATTTCAGATATTGGTATTTTATTCAAACATCAAGCAAAACAAAAGAAAATAAAATGACTCTCCAAGCAAAACACATATCATGTGGTAAATAAAAATATAGCTCCAAGTAAAGTTACCGATGAACGAAGACGAAAGAGGGGATGCCTTCCGGGGCATCCCCAAGCTTAGGCTCTTGGTTGTCCTTGAATATTTCCTTGGGGTGCCTTGGGCATACCCAATCATAGGCTCTTCCCACTCTTTATTCCATAGTCCATCTAATCTTAACCCAAAACTTGAAAACTTCACAACACAAAACTTAACAGAGAACTCGTAAGCTCCGTTAGCGAAAGAAAAGAAAACACCACTTCAAGGTACTGTAATGAAATCATTATTTATTTATATTGGTGTTAAACCTACTGTATTCCAACTTCTATATGGTTTATAAACTCTTTTACTAGCCATAGACTCATCAAAATAAGTAAACAACACATGAAAAACAGAATCTGTCAAAAACAGAACAGTCTGTAGTAATCTGTAACTAACGCAAACATATGGAACCCCAAAAATTATAAAATAAATTTATGGACGTGAGGAATTTAACTATTAATCATCTGAAAAAAGAATTAACTAAATATCACTCTCCAATAAAAAATGGCAGCAATTCTCGTGAGCGCTAAAGTTTATGTTTTTTATAGCAAGATCAACAAGACTTTCCCCAAGTCTTCCCGACGGTTCTACTTGGCACAAACACTAATTAAACGCATAAAACCACATCTAAACATATGCTATATAAATTATTTATTACTAAACAGGAGCAAAAAGCAAGTAACAAAAATAAAATTGGGTTGCCTCCCAACAAGCGCTATCGTTTAACGCCCCTAACTAGGCATGATGATTTCAACGATGCTCACATAAAAGATAAGAATTGTAACATAAAGAGAGCATCTTGAAGAATATGACTAGCACATTTAAGTCTAACCCACTTCCTATGCATAGGGATTTTGTGAGCAAACAACTTATGGGAACAATAATCAACTTGCATAGGAAGGTAAAACAAGCATAACTTCAAAATTTTAAGCACATAGAGAGGAAACTTGATATTATTGCAATTCCTAAAAGCATATATTCCTCCCTCATAATAATTTTCAGTAGCATCATGAATGAATTTAACAATATAACTATCACATAAAGCATTATTTTCATGATCTACAAGCATAGAATTTTTATTACTCTCCACATAAGCGAATTTCTTCTCATGAATAGTAGTGGGAGCAAACTCAACAAAATAACTATCATGTGAGGCATAATCCAATTGAAAGTTAAAATCATGATGACAAGTTTCATGGATATAATTATTCTTTATAGCAAACAAGTCATCACAATAATCATCATAGATATCGGGCATGCTGTCATTATAATAAATTTGCTCATAAAAACTTGGGGGACAAAAAATATCATCTTCATCAAACATAGCTTCCCAAAGCTTGTAGTTTTGCATATCATTAGCATCATGGATATTCAAGGAATTCATACTAACAACATTGCAATCATGCTCATCATTCAAATATTTAGTGCCAAACATTCTAATGCATTCTTCTTCTAGCACTTGAGCACAATTATCGGAATCCTTATTTTCATGATAGATATTAAGAAGATGAAGCATATGAGGTACCCTTAATACCATTTTTTGTAGTTTTCTTTTATAGACTAAACTATTGATAAAACCAGAAACTAAAAGATTGGATTGAAGATCTAAAGATATATCTTCAAGCACTCACCTCCATGGCAACGGCGCCAGAAAAGAGCTTGATGTCTACTACACAACCTTCTTCTTATAGACGTTGTTGGGCCTCCAAGTGCAGAGGTTTGTAGGACAGTAGCAAATTTCCCTCAAGTGGATGGCCTATGGTTTATAAATCCGTGGGAGGCGTAGGATGAAGATGGTCTCTCTCAAACAACCCAGCAACCAAATAACAAAGAGTCTCTTGTGTCCCCAACACACCCAATACAATGGTAAATTGTATAGGTGCACTAGTTCGGTGAAGAGATGGTGATACAAGTGCAATATGGATAGTAGATAAAGGTATTTGTAATCTGAAAATATAAAAACAGCAAGGTAAATAATGATAAAAGTGAGCGTAAACGGTATTGCAATGCTAGGAAATAAGGCCTAGGGTTCATACTTTCACTAGTGCAAGTTCTGTCAACAATAATAACATAATTGGATCATATAACTATCCCTCAACATGCAACAAAGAGTCACTCCAAAGTCACTAGTAGCGGAGAACAAACGAAGAGATTATGGTAGGGTACGAAACCACCTCAAAGTTATCCTTTTTGATCGATCTGTTCAAGAGTCCGTTGTAAAATAACATGAAGCTATTCTTTCCGTTCGATATATCCTAGAGTTCGTACTAGAATAACACCTTAAGACACAAATCAACCAAAACCCTAATGTCACCTAGATACTCCAATGTCACCTCAAGTATTCGTGGGTATGATTATATGATATGCATCACACAATCTCAGATTCATCTATTTAAACCAACACAAAGTACTTCAAAGAGTGCCCCAAAGTTTCTACCGGAGAGTCAAGACGAAAACGTGTGCCAACCCCTATGCATAGGTTCATGGGCGGAACACAGAAGTTGATCACCAAAACATACATCAAGTGAATCAATAGAATAACCCATTGTCACCATGGTTATCCCACGCAAGACATACATCAAGTGTTCTCAAATCCTTGAAGACTCAATCCGATAAGATAACTTCAAAGGGAAAACTCAGTCCATTACAGGATAGTAGAGAGGGGAGAAACATCATAAGATCCAACTATAATAGCAAAGCTCACGATACATCAAGATCGTGCCACCTCAAGAACACGAGAGAGAGAGAGATCAAACACATAGCTACTGGTACATACCCTCAGCCCCGAGGGAGAACTACTCCCTCCTCGTCATGGAGAGCACCGGGATGATAAAGATGGCCACCGGAGAGGGATTCCCCCCTCCGGCAGGGTGCTGGAACGGGTCTAGATTGGTTTTCGGTGGCTACGGAGTCTTCTAGCGGCAGAACTCCCGATCTATTCTGCTCCCCGATGGTTTTAGGGTATATTGGTATATATAGGAGGAAGAAATACGTTAGAGTAGCCACGAGGGGCCCATGAGGGTGGAGGGCGCGCCCCCTGCCTCGTGCCTTCCTCGTTGCTTCCCTCACGTACACCCCAAGTCTTCTGGGTTGCTTCCGTTCGAAAAATAACTCTTGCGAAGGTTTCATTCCATTTGATATTCCTTTTCTGCGAAACACTGAAATAAGGGGAAAAAACAGAAGCTGGCACTGGGCTCTGGGATAATAGGTTGGTCCCAAAAATAATATAAAAGTGTTTAATAAGGCCCATAAACATCCAAAATAGATAATATAATAGCATGGAACAATCAAAAATTATAGATACGTTGGAGACGTATCACAGACACATGATATGATATGGGATCTATCATATGTTTGTTTCCAGCTTATTTTGCAAGCCAATCCTTTGTTTTGTTTTGAGTTGTGGTATTCGAGTTGCTTCAATGTCAAGTGTTGATTCCATACCTTTCCTAAGCGGTGTTCTCATATTTCCATGTGAATACTAATCCTTCTTGATCATCGAGTTTGCCATCTCAATTTCTTCTCAACCGGTGTGCTCCTCTTCAAGATGATACTATCATTTTCTTCCCATTTGCAAGATCCAATCTCAGTTTTCTCAACGGTGTTTGTTTCATTCGTCCCAAGTTGCCTTTGTTTTTCCCTCCCTCCCACCCTTTTATTCAAGGACTCAGATATCTTAATCTAGTATCCATCTTATTGATGGGAAGTCTCTCCATTCTTGTCCGTCAATGTTCTTATCCGGTGATTCTTAGGAAGATACTAACGGAGCTTCAAGTTCAATATTCTCCATTCTCTTTTCTTCTCCGGTGGATTCAATTCAAGCTTTTAGTGTTGATCATATTCCTTTCCTCATTTTAAATGCTTTCTCATGCCGGTGCACCTCTTAATCATCCACTTCTCGCTATTCAAGTGTTCCCGAGTGCTGAAGATATCTCAGAAGATTCAAGTTTCCATTCTCAATTCGCTCAAGTTCTTTTGAGGATGTTATCTCATTCAAGCCATTTAAATCAACCGATGCTATCTCCCTTTTAAGCAATCGTTCAACAGTGTTTCTTTTGAGTGGGCCCTAACCCACTGGTCTTTTCCCAGGATCTTACCTGACTCTTCCATGTTTCCGGCGTTATTCTCAAATTCATTTCAAAGTTGACGTAAGAATTAATTGTCATCAGTCATATGTTTTTCTCCAAGATCTTTCAAATTCTTTTCATTGTTGGTTTAACCTTTCTAAATTTTATTCCGGAGTGCCTCAACAATTCATGGTGGTGTTTCTCATCATCATTCTCAACATTTGAAGACCGGAGAAGAGTTTTTCCTCCAAATCTTATCCGTTCTCTCAAAGATTCGTGATTCTAGCTTGGTGTCATCCTCTCATAATTGTTTTCGATTGTGAGAATTCTTTTCACCCATTCGGAGAAATTCAGGAGTCTTTTCAGTTTGATTCTCCGGATCCCATCATCTCAGGATTATTCATTCCAGCTTTCACCTCCCGTTCTTCAAATCATACCGGTGCATCATTCGAGTAGTATCTAATTAGTTCATGATCTCTTTGTTCTCATATATTTATATTCCCTCAAGTATCTTCAGTCGTTTTTCCAATTCTTCCCGATGAATTGTGCCTGTGCTACGTTCATTTTAATTCTTACGGTGGTTCGTTCAAGATCTCTCTTCCATCATTATCATATCAATTCTTTCGTTCTTCCCAATCCTACCGGTGGTTCGCAGAAGACCTTCCCAAGTTGGCGCTATATCTATCTTAATCCTTTCTACGATAATAAGTAGTATGATAATTCCGTTGCTTGTCATCAATTTAATTGATGAAGGATTTGCATAATGTAATTCTTATTCTTATTTTGCCCAAGTGATTAATTCCTTCCTTTGGAGTTTGTTCATGATGAATAAATTCTCGGTTTCAATTGTTTCATCTTTTCTTTTCCCGGAGTTCCAAGCTCTCATCATCACAAAGATCAATATAAATCATTGCAAGGCCTCAATCTTATTCTTTGATCCTTCACTTCTTTTTGATCATTCTTTTATTACCGGAGTTCTTCATGGAGGCTCTACATGGTGGCTCATCAAGGATTCCTTCCATTCTTCATTCGTTCTTCAAGATTGCTCTCAAAGTTATGATCCGCCAAGCTATACTCTCAAATAAACATGGTGCTCAACACATGTCTTGTTTTGAGGAGTTCAAGCTTTCTTCATCTTGCATTCCGAAATGCAATTCATTCTACCTTATCTTTTGAGGTGGTGTTATGTCACTCTTGACAATTTCCCTTCGTGTGTCATAATTCAACAGTTGTCAAGAATGAGATAGCTAAAACCATCAATTTCTTCGAACATGAGCTCTTCTCAATCGATCAATCTCTTTTTTGGAGTATCTTGGGTTATATTTCACCTAAAACTTTCCCTAAGGATTGTTGCTATTTATGGTGCTTATAAATGACCCAAGTTCTTCATTTACCCTCCCGGTGAAATAAGCTTCTCATCTCCTTGTTGATATCAATCCAATCTTTTGTTTCCGCAGTGTCAGAATTTCGCCTCAATTTTGAGAAGTTTTCCATAAGCCCACTACATGTTTATTCGTTTCGTTGTTGGTTTTCCAATAACTCCGTTATAACCTTCTTGGAAGGGTGCTCTTCAAGCTCTTTTGTGGCAGAATTTGCCTTTTTCTTCTCCATTCTTTCATTCCAATTATCTATCTTCTATTCTCTCTTCCGGAGGCATTGTGTTGCTTCTCTCTTCACTCATCATCTCGAAGTATGAGGATCGTGTTCTTTTCGTGCTTATCCTTTTAACCGGAGTGTCGTGTCCTCTTTTCAAGTATCTTCTCATCTTGTCAAGATCATGTTCAATTCCTTCCATTTACAGTCGGAGTGCTGTCCAAACTACATTATTCTTATTCCTTCTCTACCTTGTTTTAACCGGAGTGTTGTGTCCATCATTTATCTTCTAACCGGAGTCTCATCCAAGTGCTTTCATTTTGCCAAGTTCATATTATTGCCTTCCATTTCCAACCGGAGTGTTTTCAACCTCGTTCATCTTTGTTGTATTCTTTTCTCGAAATTGTTTAACCTTGCAAGGTTCTTTGGTTTCACTCATTGGTCAAAGAAGCAACTTAGTTTTACCTCTTCCCCTTCCTCTTCCGTTTCCCTCCGGTGCCATCCTAGATCTCGGGACAAGATCCTCTTGTAGTGGTGGAGTGTTGTAACGTCCCGAGACCGATGCGCCAGGTGTCTTCCAGTTATTCGCTGTTGTTGTCTTGTCATTTGCTTGTGTGTTGAATCTTGCCATGTCATCATCCGCATTGCGTCTGCATGTTTCAAAACTTGCATCCGTCCGGGTTCCCCAGTTCTCTCCGTTGTCCGTTCTGAGCCCAGACACACTTGCACGCGCCCGCGGCACGTGCGAAATATTATTTTAAAAGTGGCCGGAAAAATGTTCTCGGAATGGGATGAAAGTCGGCGTCTGGTGTTGTTATGTTTTCAGTAGACCGCCTGCCAAGTTTCATCGCATTCAGAGTCCGTTTGATAGCCCAACCGTTAAACTATAGCGGCAATATAGCCGGTCAAACGTCAGACATTTTCGGTCTCCGGAAACAGTCGCCGGTTCTCTCTCTCTCTTCTCTTCTCTCATCCCAAAGCTTTCTACACAATCCGCTATCAACTGCCAGGCCCCGAAACCCCTCCCTGCACAGTGCATCGACCCTCTCGCGTGCGTGTCCGAAAGCTGTCCCGAACCCGACCTGGGCAGTTGTCACCGTTGGACTCAGATCATCCCCAAACATCTACAAAACATCTCCGTTTTTCTTTTTGGTCTCCCTAGCCTATTTATCTCGAGTGTCCGATCTAAATCAGAGGGTCCGATTAGCCCCTAACCTAACCCACTCACTATATAAATCAGCAACCCTAAATTCTAGGGACTTGACCCGTCGAGCCGCCGCCACCCACCTCGGGATCCCTCCAGATCCAAACCCACCAATCACCACAGCTCCTCTCCCCTCCATCCCGAGATCCACAACTCCTCTACTCACGGCCCCGCATTCCCCTGCATGCTCGTGACTGATTAGGAGCGCTTGGCATCGTCTCCTCGCGCCACCAAGTCACTGTTCCCATCTGCCGCCGGCGTCCGAACCTTCCGCGAGCAAGATGAGCACCACCGCGCCCTTCCCCCACCACTTCTCCTTCTGTCTCTCTCTCCCTTCGGTCTCTCATATCTCTCTGGTTTCTGCAGGGAGTTGGAGCAGCCATGGTGCCTGAGCGCCTCAAGTTCGTCACCCGCCATCCGGCCAGGGCCTCCACTGCCCGGATCCGTGCCCTGCCTCCATTCCCGCGCCGTTTGCGGCGTGTCCCTGTTGCGCCGTCGCTCTCTCGCCGGAGCCGTAGTTCGCCGGGGCACCCAAACGTCGCCGTCGACCACCTCCAGCAAGACCCCTGCCTCATCAGTCCCCGCTGCCGCCTTTTCCGTCCAGCGCCTCCGCTGCTTTGCTTCCGGATGAACAGAGGACCGTGCCGCTCTGACGACCCCGCCCGCCGGCGACCAGAGCCGCCGTGTGCCCTCTCCTTCCCGTCTCGTGTCGTCCCAGCGCCACCAAGTCCATCGCCGGCCTCCTCCTGCTTGTGCGTGCGAGCATGCGAGGAAGATGAACCTGTGCCAAGTCCCACTTGATTCTTCTGCTTCGCCACTGCTCCTCGTCGGCCTTCCATGCAAGCCCGCCGCCGCGAGTTCCATGCGCCCGCTCGCAGCGCCATCGTAGTCCCGCGCTGCTGCTTCCCCTTCGTCCTCTGCTTCAGGTCGAGCAGCGCTCGCTGCCTCGAGCGCGTTGACCAGGTCGGCCGCACCCGTGTGCACGCAGTGCTGCAACCGGCCTGCTTCCGCAAAGGCCCAGCCTCCCCGGCCCATCCGCGTGAAACGAGCCCAATGTGAGCTCCGCCCAGCCCTTTTGACCGTGCACAGTTGGGTCAGCCACTTTCGTCCCAATTTCTGTTTTTTAGCAGACGATTTGTCTATTTATCCAGAGGTTTACCATTTTGCAGAAAAGTCCCTAAACTCCATGCATATTAAAACTCAACAACCATGCATCGGATTAAAATAACTTATATATGAAAAATGCTTAGAATTTTGTGTAGTTTAATAATTTCCATCTTTCATGCATGTTTAAAATGTTAAAAATGATGTTTGATTAAATTTGCTTTAATAACATGATAAAATGATTTAATTCATAACTAAATAACCGTAGCTCCATTTTCAGTAAACTTTATATGTAAATGGGGTATGAAAATGCATAGATTATCATGGTGACCTTACTTTGCATGTTTAACAACTCTAAAATATGGTTTAGGGCAGAACAGTACCAAACCTAAAATATGCACATGAGGAGTTTCCGGACTTGTTGTTTTGTTGTTCCGGCCTCATTTAACCTTGCCTAGATAGGTAGTTTTCTTTTGCTTCACCTCTTGCCATGTTAATAAACATTTAATATTGTTGGGTACATAAACGAGAGAGAACTAAATAATTGATGTGGTGTTCCATCAATATGCAACAGCTCCACTTAACTTGTAGTTTTGCTTGTGCATTTTGCCATGCCAGGCCTCATTAAACCGGACATGCATCATACTTGGTTGTGCATCATGCCACGATTATGTGATGGTTGTTTACCATGTTGTTTGCTTCTTTCCGGTGTTGCTTCTTCAGGTTAGTTCCGATAACGTCATGTTTGTGAGGTTTCGTTCGACTACATCCGTTTGTCTTCTTCATGGACTCGTTCTTCTTCCTTGCGAGATCTCAGGCAAGATGACCATACCCTCGAAATCACTTCTGTCTTTGCTTGCTAGTTGCTCGCTCTATTGCTATGCCGCGCTACCTACCACTTGCTATATCATGCCTCCCATATTGCCATGTCAAGCCTCTAACCCACTTTTCCTAGTAAACCGTTGTTTGGCTATGTTACCGCTTTTGCTCAGCCCTCTTATAGTGTTGCTAGTTTCAGGTGAAGATGAAGTTTGTTCCATGTTGGAACATGGTTTATTGTTGGGATATCACAATATCTCTTATTTACTTAATGCATCTATATACTTGGTAAAGGGTGGAAGGCTCGGCCTTATGCCTAGTGTTTTGTTCCACTCTTGCCGCCCTAGTTTCCGTCATACTGGTGTTATGTTCCTTGATTTTGCGTTCCTTACGCGGTTGGGTGTTATGGGAACCCCTTGACAATTCACTTTGAATAAAACTCCTCCAGCAAGGCCCAACCTTGGTTTTACCATTTGCCTCACCACCACCTACTTTTCCCTTGGGACTCGCGCTCCCGAGGGTCATCTTTATTTTAACCCCCCCAGGACAGTGCTTCTCTAAGTGTTGGTCCGAACCGAGTAGACTGCGGGGCCACCTTGGGGAAACTTGAGGTTTGGTTTTACTCGTAGGATGTCTCATCCGGTGTTGCCTTGAGAATGAGATATGTGCAGCTCCTATCGGGATTATCGGCACATCGGGTGGCTTTGCTGGTCTTGTTTTACCATTATCGAAATGTCTTGTAACTAGGATTCTAAGTCTGATCGGGTCATCCTGGGAGAAGGAATATCCTTCGTTGACCGTGAGAGCTTGTGATGGGCTAAGTTGGGACACCCCTGCAGGGTTTGAACTTTCGAAAGTTGTGCCCGCGGTTATGGGCAGATGGGAATTTGTTAATATCCGGTTGTAGAGAACTTGACACTTAACTTAATTAAAATGAATCAACCGCGTGTGTAGCCATGATGGTCTCTTCTCGGCGGAGTCTGGGAAGTGAACACGGTTCTTGTGTTATGCTTGAACGTAAGTAGCTTCAGGATCACTTCTTGATCACTTCTAGTTACTCGACCGTTGCGTTGCTTCTCTTCTCGCTCCTATTTGCATATGTTAGCCACCATATATGCTAGTGCTTACTGCAGCTCCACCTCACTACCTTTTTCCTACCCATAAGCTTAAATAGTCTTGACCTCGCGGGTGTGAGATTGCTGAGTCCTCGTAGCTCACAGATACTTCCAAACAGTTGCAGGTGTCGATGATACCAGTGCAGGTGACGCAACTGAGCTCAAGTGGGAACTCGATGAAGATCTTGATCGTTGTTTTGCGTCTTTTCCGGTTGATTAGTAGTGGAGCCCAGTTGGGATGATCGGGGATCTAGCATTTGGGGTTGTCTTCTTTTATATTGGTTCCGTAGTCGGACCTTGATTGTATTCTGGATGATGTATGTTTAACTTGTATTTGTGTGAAGTGGCGATTGTAAGCCAACTCTTTATCCCTTTCTTATTCAGTACACGGGATTGTCTGAAGATTACCCCACTTGCGACTAAACTACCATGCGCCTATGCCTCTAAGTCGTGCCCCGAAACGTGGGAGATATAGCCGCATTGTGGGTGTTACAAAGAGGTCTCGCGAGGCCCTGAAGTCACTCTATGAGAAGGGCTTGGAGAAGCCATTGGCCACCAATGAGGACGACCCTACCCAGTTGCTTCCTTACTTGGTCGAGGCGCTTGAGGAAGTCGTGCGCGGCAATGGCCCCATGGCAAAGGCAGAGGCTCGCGTCCTTTCCTCAGCCGCACTGGCGCGCGTCTTCAGCCACCTCCATCTTCGTGATCCTGCCGCCCGCCTTGATGAGCTGCTGGAGCCCGTGGCTGATGAACACTGCTCAGCCACTGCCGCAGCCGTGAAAGGTCAGGTGGAAGCCCTACTGGAGAAGTTCGGCGCCTTCGCCCCCGCGCCTTCGGTCGGTGGTGCAGGTGAAGGCGACGCCACCCAGGAGGGGGCACCTCTTGCTGCGCCGGCGGTATCGAGGGATGGATGGCCTGCGGCTCCTTTCCGGTTGAAACTCCTGCAGCATGTAGCATGCCTCGTGGAGGCTGATACGTCTCCGTCGTATCTATAATTTTTGATTGTTTCATGCCAATATTCTTCAACTTTCATATACTTTTGGCAACTTTTTATACTATTTTTGGGACTAACATATTGATCCAGTGCCTAGTGCCAGTTCCTGTTTGTTGCATGTTTTTTGTTTCACAGAATATCCATATAAAACGGAGTCCAAACGGAATAAAAATGGCCGGAGATTTTTTTCGGAATATATGTGATTTTTGGGAAGTGAAATCAACGCGAGACGATGCTCGAGGGGCCCACGGTGTAGGGGGCGCGCCTCAGGGGGGCAGGCGCGCCCCTGACCCTTTTGTGGCCACCTCGTATGGCGGTTGGTGCCCTTCTTTCGTAGGAAGAAAGCTAATATTTGGATAGAGGTCGTGTCAAAATTTCAGCCCAATCGGAGTTACGGATCTCCGGGAATATAAGAAACGGTGAAAGGGAAGAATCTGAGAACATAGAAACAGAGAGAGACAGAGAGACAGATCCAATCTCGGAGGGGCTCTCGCCCCTCCCGTGCCATGGAGGCCATGGACCAGAGGGGAAACCCTTCTCCCATCTAGGGAGGAGGTCAAGGAAGAAGAAGAAGGAGGGGGGCTCTCTCCCCCTCGCTTCCGGTGGCACCGGAGTGCCACCGGGGGCCATCATCATCACCGCGATCTACACCAACACCTCCGCCATCTTCACCAACATCTCCATCACCTTCCCCCCTCTATCTACATCGGTCCACTCTCCCGCAACCCACTGTACCCTCTACTTGAACATGGTGCTTTATGCTTAATATTATTATCCAATGATGTGTTGCCATCCTATGATGTTTGCGTAGATTTTCGTTGTCCTATCGGTGGTTGATGAATTGCTATGATTGATTTAATTTGCTTGTGGTTATGTTGCTGTCCTTTGGTGCCCATCATATGATTGCGCGCGTGGATCACACCCTAGGGTTAGTTGTATGTTGATAGGACTATGTATTGGAGGGCAAGAGTGACAGAAGCTTCAACCTAGCATAGAAATTGATGCATACGGGATTGAAGGGGGGCCAATATACCTTAATGCTATGGTTGGGTTTTACCTTAATGAACATTAGTAGTTGCGGATGCTTGCTAATAGTTCCAATCATAAGTGCATAGAATTCCAAGTCAGGGATGACATGCTAGCAGTGGCCTCTCCCACATAATACTTGCTATCGATCTAGTAAAGTAGGCAATTGCTTAGGGGCAATTTCGCAACTCCTACCACCACTTTTCCACACTCTCTATATTTACTTTATTGTTTCTTTATCTAAACATCCCCTACTTTTTATTTACGTACTCTTTATTATCTTGCAAACCTATCCAACAACACCTATAAAGTACTTCTAGTTTCATACTTGTTTTAGGTAAATCAAACGTCAAGCGTGCGTAGAGTTGTATCGGTGGTCGATAGAACTTGAGGGAATATTTGTTCTACCTTTAGCACCTCGTCGGGTTCGACACTCTTACTTATCGAAAATTGTTGCGATCCCCTATACTTGTGGGTTATCAAGACCTTTTCCTAGCACCGTTTCCAGGGAGCAATAGCATGAGGGTTGAAAAAGCTGAAGCGCGTTAAAAAGTATGAACCAATTGCTCGGCTTGTCATCGGGGTTGTGCATGATGTGAATATTTTGTGTAAAGAAGATGGAGCATAGCCAGAATATATGATTTTGTAGGGATAACTTTCTTTGGCCTTGTTATTTTGAAAAGACATGATTGCTTTATTAGTAGGCTTGAAGTATTATTGTTTTTATGTCAAATGATATACTATTACTTTGAATCACTCGTGTCTTAATATTCATGCCATGATTAGACATATGATCAAGATTATGCTAGGTAGCATTCCACATCAAAAATTATCTTTTTTATCATTTACCTACTCGAGAACGAGCAGGAATTAAGCTTGGGGATGCTGATACGTCTCCGTCGTATCTATAATTTTTGATTGTTCCATGCCAATATTCTACAACTTTCATATACTTTTGGCAACTTTGTATACTATTTTTGGGACTAACATATTGATCCAGTGCCTAGTGCCAGTTCCTGTTTGTTGCATGTTTTTTGTTTCGCAGAATATCCATATCAAACGGAGTCCAAACGGAATAAAAATGGACGGAGATTTTTTTTTGGAATATATGTGATTTTTGGGAAGTGAAATCAACGCGAGATAATGCTCGAGGGGCCCACGAGGTAGGGGGCGCGCCCCTGACCCTCGTGGCCACCCCGTAAGGCGGTTGGTGCCCTTCTTCCGCCACAAGAAAGCTAATATTCGGATAGAGATCGTGTCAAAATTTCAGCCCAATCGAAGTTAAGGATCTCCGGGAATATAAGAAACGGTGAAAGGGAAGAATCTGAGAACACAGAAACAGAGAGAGACAGATCCAATCTCGGAGGGGCTCTCGCCCCTCCCGTGCCATGGAGGCCATGGACCAGAGGGGAAACCCTTCTCCAATCTAGGGAGGAGGTCAAGGAAGAAGAAGAAGGAGGGGGCTCTCCCCCCCTCGCTTCCGGTGGCATCGAAGTGCCACCGGGGGCCATCATCATCACCGCGATCTACACCAACACCTCTGCCATCTTCACCAACATCTCCATCACCTTCCCCCCCTCTATCTACAGCAGTCCACTCTCCCGCAACCCGCTGTACCCTCTACTTGAACATGGTGCTTTATGCTTCATATTATTATCCAATGATGTGTTGCCATCCTATGATGTCTGAGTAGATTTTCGTTGTCCTGTCGGTGGTTGATGAATTGCTATGATTGATTTAATTTGCTTGTGGTTATGTTCTGTCCTTTGGTGCCCATCATATGATTGCGCGTGTGGATCACATCCTAGGGTTAGTTGTATGTTGATAGGACTATGAATTGGAGGGCAAGAGTGACAGAAGCTTCGACCTAGCATGGAAATTGATGCATATGGGATTGAAGGGGGGCTAATATACCTTAATGGTATGGTTGGGTTTTACCTTAATGAACATTAGTAGTTGCGGATGCTTGCTAATAGTTCCAATCATAAGTGCATAGAATTCCAAGTCAGGGATGACATGCTAGTAGTGGCCACTCCCACATAATACTTGCTATCGGTCTAGTAAAGTAGTCAATTGCTTAGGGGCAATTTCGCAACTCCTACCACCACTTTTCCACACTCGCTATATTTACTTTATTGTTTCTTTATCTAAATAGCCCCTACTTTTTATTTATGTACTCTTTATTATCTTGCAAACCTATACAACAACACCTACAAAGTACTTCTAGTTTCATACTTGTTCTAGGTAAAGCGAACGTCAAGCGTGCGTACAGTTGTATCGGTGGTCGATAGAACATGAGGGAATATTTGTTCTACCTTTAGCTCCTCATTGGGTTTGACACTCTTACTTATTGAAAACTGTTGCGATCCCCTATACTTGTGGGTTATCAGAGGCGTTTAGACTTGTGTTTGATATTCGGAGAACAATATGTCTTGTAATATTTTCTTTGAGATCTGTAATTTCCTTCCCATTTGCTTTACGTTCTATGTCGGCAGAGCCCGACCCCGCACATACCTCAACCGCCGTTGGACCGACCAGAGACCAGGACGGACCCAAGGAGTGAGGGGCTACGTGACCAGTTAGGCTCCTGAGTCGTGATGCTCAGGAGTCCCCCTTGATGCGCAAAAAATCTTGTGGAAAGGAGATGCAATGGCTCGTCTTGTGTTCTACGTTGGCAGGGCCCGACCCCGCACATACCTCAACCCCCGTTGGACCGATCGGAGACCAGGACGGACCCAAGGAGTGAGGGGCTACGTGGTCAGTTAGGCTCCTGAGTCGTGATGCTCAGGAGTCCCCCTTGACGTGCAAACACCCTTCATACCTTCGCCCTCGCCGAGGCTCGGGAGGGGCGTGCGACAACCGGGTCCAAGGGACCTAGCATGGTGGTGTACGCTTGGGCGTGACCTGAGCGTAGCCCCCTTGCCCACCCCCCTCGCACGGCTCTCCCGAGGGGAGGCGTTGCATTGAGGCCAGACACCGATCCCGGAGGCTCCCTGAGGTTGATATAGCCGTGAGGCCGCCCTCAGTTGTTTATCACCAGGACAGACCATGGCGCTTCCGCACTTGCACGGGCATAGCCTCTCCTCGGTAGTGTCGACTGCCAGCGCGGAGCATGGTGCTTCCACTGGTACGTGGGAGGGGACTCCCTACTATGGAGAGCCCCCGGGGCGTGTACAACCCCGCCCTGACACGTGGCTTGCACGGCAGGGCGAGACGAGGTGTGTCTGGGCACTTGTGAGCCAGTGCGGGACTCACGAGGCCCTACCTCAAGGCGGGTTGCGCCTGGTCTTGATTCTTGTTTGCTGTGTTGGTCCTACGAGGTGGTCAGACAACCTGCACCGAACGAATCTCCTAAGGTTATCGCGTGAGAAAGCCAAGCACCAATGGCACCAGGAGGTGACATGAGCAGGGCCGGCCCGCCAGATAGAGCTCAGCCGTTGGATTTATCGACGCTGCAGGGACGGGCCTGAGCATACACGCCGTGCCTAACCCTCTCACACGATGGGTCCTGAAGAAAGACGACCGGCGCGTGGCTTCCGCGGTGGGTGACAATCAAGCAAGTGATAGTCATAGATAGATTAAGCATGGAAGGCAAACTAGCTCAGGTAAATGCATGAACGATACGTGCCACTGAGTCAGGCCCGAGCGGCTTGGGGATGATGCAGCGCAAGGGGCGCCCCCAGCAAGGTAAGCTAAAGACATAAAAAAAGGGATACATGCCACAGGGACGGACCCACGCGGCCTGGGAATAATGCAGCCCCCTGGGCGCTCCCAGCTAAATGAACTTGCAAAATGTCACCTGGTTCTGTTGATGAAGGGGTGTTGAGGCAGCTGAAGGTACGCGGCGAAGGGGTCGCTCCTCATGAGCCACCGAGGCCCTGTGCCTCGGGAGGCCCTAGGGGTCCAGGCGTTTCCTTGAGGACTGTCGCCATCTCTGCCAGGACTGCGTGGTGCCTGGCCTCCTGACCCACCATGATGCTCCGCAGGTTGCACTGGAAGGCAGCAGCCACACTCGGCAGGTCGAACGACATACGAACGTAGTTGTGAGGTGGACCTCCGCAGCACCCAACACGCGAAGGCCAGAAGCGCTCCTGAGATGCGGCTCGGTTGAGCCCTGGTATGTCGATGCAGATGCGCATCTCACCACCCTCGCCTGGGTGGGGAGCAACACCAGGTGGGCGGCGGTCGCCGCGTATTGCTCTTGCTTCCTGAAGCTCCTAAGATACCTTGGTGATGAACTCCTGAGCGTCGGGCGCTCCTTGCCCAGTGTCCTCCTGAGGGAGACGTGCCGCGAAACACGCCTCCAAGTGGTGCCCGAGCACCTCCCTTGTGACGTTGGCAAGGTCTGAGGCCCTCCAGAAGGGAGCCCCCGAGCCCTGCCCGAGGAGGGCACTAGGCGCGCCTTCCTATGCGACAGAGGGAGGCGCCCCAGGTGTGGGCGCTGATCCTGACGAGGTGCCACTTGTGGCGCTGCCCTCCTGAGGTCCGGCACGGAGTAGCTTCTTCTTCTTTTTGGGGATGACCTCAGGAGGGTACCGAGCTACATTATTGCCGGGGTCTTCGATTGACGTTGCTTGGAAGGCGCAATCGAGGGAGCACACCGCATCTCTTTCTTCGCAGGGGACTGTGACGATCTCGCCGCTTCCTAGAATCTTGAGGACGTTGTAGCCATGGTGCGTCACGGCCATGAACTTGGCCAGGGCCGGATACCCGAGGATGGCACTGTATGGCAGACGGATGTGGGCGACGTCGAAGTCGATGAGCTCGGTGCGGTAGTTGTCGTGCTGTCCAAAGGTGGCGGGGAGGTGGACCTGCCCGATCGGGGTGGTGGAGCCGTCGGTCACTCTTGAGAAAGGCTTGGTGAGCTGAAGCTAATCATACAACACTTGGAGACTGTCGAACGTGTCGACGGACAGGACGTTGAGCCCTGCGCCGCCATCGATGAGAGTCTTGGTAACTTGTACGTTGCTAATGACTGCTGAACAGAGCATCGGGAGGGCGCCAGTGGTAGCCACGCATTTGAGCTGATCTGCCGAGCTGAACGTGATGGCGCACTTGGATCATCTGAGCAGGTGCGTAGCCTCAAGCTTGGGGAGGACTACATTCACTTCACGAGCAAACTATTTGAAGATACGCCATGAGGCTGGGGCTTGAGCTCCGCCCAAGATGCAGGCGATGGCACGCGGCTCCTGGAAGCACCTAGCCCCTCGTCCTGATGGTGGTCATCATTCCTTCTTGGTGGTGGCGGTAGCGAAGGGTGACCGGCGGTTCCCTGAGGACGATCCTCACAAGGCTGATCCCTCCAGGCACCCTCGCGAGACTGATCCTGCTAACTGTCCGCACGAGGCCGGTCGTGCCACTCCTGGCGCGGGCCACGGTCGTCCTAGCGTCCGCCGCCATGTCCTCCTCCTCGGCCCTAGCCCTGGTCACTGCGCTCGGGGGCGTGATACGTCTCCGTCGTATCTATAATTTTTGATTGTTCCATGCCAATATTATACAACTTTCATATACTTTCCGCAACTTTTTATACTATTTTTGGGACTAACATATTGATCCAGTGCCCAGTGCCAGTTCCTGTTTGTTAAATGTTTTATGTTTCGCATAATATCCATATCAAACTGAATCCAAATGGGATAAAACCGGATGGAGCTTATTTTGGGAATATTTGGAAAATTCCGGAAGAAAAATCCACGCGAGACGGTGCCCGAGGTGTCCATGAGGCAGGGGGGCGCGCCTGCCACCCCTGGGCGCGCCCTTGACCCTCGTGGGCCACCCGTAAGGCGGTTGATGCCCTTCTTCGGCCGCAAGAAAGATAAGTTTTGGTAAAAAATCATGGCGAAGGTTTCAGGCCAATCGGAGTTACGGATCTCCATATATATACGAAACGGTGAAAGGGCAGCAGAATAGAACACAGAAACAGAGAGAGACAGAGAGACAGATCCAATCTCGGAGGGGCTCTCGCCCCTCCCACGCCATGGAGACCATGGACCAGAGGGGAAACCCTTCTCCCATCTAGGGAGGAGGTCAAGGAAGAAGAAGAAGAAGGAGGGCTCTCTCCCCCTCGCTTCCGGTGGCACCGGAGTGCCACCGAGGGCCATCGTCATCACCGCAATATTCACCAACAACTTCACCGCCATCATCACCAACTCTTCCCCCCTCTATGCAGCAGTGTAACCTCTCTCTTACCCGCTCTAATCTCTACTTAAACATGGTGCTCAATGCTATATATTATTTCCCAATGATGTATGGCTATCCTATGATGTTTGCGTAGATCTGTTTTGTCCTAATGGTTATTTGATGATCGTGATTGGTTTGAGTTGCATGTTTTATTATTGGTGCTGTCCTATGGTGCTCTCCGTGTCACGCAAGCGTGAGGGATCCCTGCTGTAGGGTGTTGCAATACGTTCATGATTCGCTTATAGTGGGTTGCGTGAGTGACTGAAACACAAACCTGAGTAAGGGGGTTGTTGCATATGGGATAAAGAGGACTTGATGCTTTAATGCTATGGTTGGGTTTTACCTTAATGATCTTTAGTAGTTGTGGATGCTTGATAGAGTTCCAATCATAAGTGCATATGATCCAAGTAGAGAAAGTATGTTAGCTTATGCCTCTCCCTCATATAAAATTGCAATAATGATTACCGATCTAGTTATCGATTGCCTAGGGATAAATAAATTTCTCGTAACAACAAGCTCTCTACTAAAACTAACTTAGTTGTGTCTTTACCTAAACAGTCCCTACTTTTTATTTACTTGCTCTTTATTATCTTGCAAACCTATCCAACAACACCTACAAAGTACTTCTAGTTTCATACTTGTTCTAGGTAAAGCGAACATCAAGCGTGCGTAGAGTTGTATCGGTGGTCGATAGAACTTGAGGGAATATTTGTTCTGCCTTTAGCTCCTCGTTGGGTTCGACACTCTTACTTATCAAAAACTGTTGCGATCCCCTATACTTGTGGGTTATCAAGACCTTTTTCTGGCGCCGTTGCCGGGGAGCAATAGCGTGGGGTGAATATTCTTGTGTCTGCTTGTTTGCTTTATCACTAAGTAATTTTTATTTGTTGTTTTTAGTTGTTTTGTATCTTTAGTTATGGGTAGGAAACGCAAAATACCAAAAAAATTAGTTGTACCTACTAAACCAATGGTTGAAGAACCACTCAAAATCTATCACACTTCTGAAGCTTATTACTTGGATCATCTGCGATCCCTATGTGCTCGTGGTGAAACCCCAACTAGCTTAATTGAGGGTAAATCTTTACATGAGCATGCTTGTTATGTGCGACACCGAATATCTGAAAAAGGGAAAATTTTACTGGGTCAAATTCATCGTTTGCAATGCTATGCTTGGAATTTATGTGAAATATATGATATTACTTGTTGTTCTAAAAACCCTAAGAAACACCTTCCCTATCAATGTGAGTTTAGTGATAATGGAATTGTATCTTCGTATGCTAAGGGTGTTTATAGTTACTATGATGTTCAACAAATTGAAGAATTTGTTGCTTTTAAGGGTGCTTATGAAATTGCTTCTTTGATTGAAAAGTATGATGCTACTCTTTACAAATCTGAAATTTTTTCCATACTTAAATATTGCTATGATAATTATGCTTCTAATGCCTATGTTGAACCATATATTGAGGACTACCCCGTTTTCCAGGAAGAGACTAATATTTTGCAGGAGTCTATGGAAGAAGAAATTGATGAAACTGTGAGCTCATTGGATGAAAAAGATGAGGAGGAGAGCGAAGAAAAAAAGGAGGAAGAGCGGATTAGCTACCCGTGCCCACCTTCTAATGAGAGTAACTCTTCAACTCATACATTGTCTAATCTCCCTTCGTGCTTACCAAAGGATGATTGCTATGATGATTGTTATGATCCCGTTGATTCTCTTGAAATATCCCTTTTTGATGATGCTTGCTATGCTTGTGGCCAAGATGCCAATATGAATTATGCTTATGGACATGAACTTGCTATAGTTCCTTATGTTAAACATGAAATTGTTGCTATTGCACCCACGCATGATAGTCCTATTATCTTTTTGAATTCTCCCGACTACACTATATCGGAGAAGTTTACCCTTATTAAGGATTATATTGATGGGTTGTGTTTTCCAATTACACATGATGATTTTGATGAATATAATATGCATGTGCTTGCTGCTCCTACTTGCAATTATTATGAGAGAGGAACTACATCTCCGCCTCTTTATGTTTCCAATACAACAAAATTGCAAGAAACTGTTTATACTATGCATTGGCCTTTACTTTGTGTGCATGAATTGTTCTTTTATGACATGCCTATGCATAGGAAGAGAGTTAGACTTCGTCATTGCATGATATATGTTACTTTGCGCTCACTACTAAATTACAAATCATTGTTAATTAAAATTGGCTTTGATATACCTTGGGATCCGGGTGGATCCATTACTTGAGCACTATATGCCTAGCTTAATGGATTTAAAGAAAGCGCTGCCAAGGAGACAACCCGGAAGTTTTAGAGAGTCATTTATTTCTGTTGAGTGCTTTCATATAGTTTAAAAACAACAAAAATAAAGAGGGGAACCCAAAACTTTTTCAAAAAGGAAAGTGGAAGTGAGAAAGACAAGCATTGTTGAAGTGGGAGAGCTCCTTGAACTTTGTTCATGCTCATGGCAACTCTGTGAATCTTGATTACAGAAAATTTTCAATAAAAATAATTATCCCCTTGTACAATTCCATTGTATTATAAAAATAATGTGCCAAGGTTTGCCTTTAGGATGTTTACATTTGCTTGATGGTTTGTACGGTGCAGGACACAAACTTTGGCTGTAGTGCGCAATTTTACATTTTTAGATGGAACGTCAAAATGTTCTGATTCTTTTTGCACTGTCTTCCTATACAATTTTTTATTTTTCCTAATTTTGGTATAATTTTTCAAGTAACAGAAGTATGGTGAATGTTCAGATTATTACAGAGTGTTCTGTTTTAGAAAGATTCTGTTTTTGATGCATAGTTTGCTTGTTTTGATGAAACTATCGATTTATATCAGTGGATTAAGCCATGGAAAAGTTATATTACAGTAGAAACAATTCAAAAACAAAATATGAATTGGTTTGCAACAGTACTTAGAGTAGTGATTTGCTTTATTATACTAACGGATCTTACCGAGTTTTCTGTTGAAGTTTTGTGTGGATGAAGTGTTCGATGATCGAGAAGGTCTCGATGTGAGAAGAAGGAAGAGAGGCAAGAGCTCAAGCCTGGGGATGCCCGAGGCACCCCAAGTAAATATTCAAGGAGATTCAAGCGTCTAAGCTTGGGGATGCCCCGAAAGGCATCCCCTCTTTCTTCAACAAGTATCGGTATGTTTTCGGATTCGTTTCGTTCATGCGATATGTGCAATCTTGGAGCGTCTTTTGCATTTAGTTTTCATTTTTTCTTTTATGCAGCATGATGGTATGAGGTAGTCCTTGGTTGATTTATAGAATTCTCTTTACACTTCACTTATATTTTTTGAGTATGGCTTTATAGAATGCTTCATGTGCTTCACTTATATCATTTTAAGTTTGGATTGCCTGTTTCTCTTTACATAGAAAACCGCCATTTGTAGAATGCTCTTTTGCTTCACTTATAATTGTTAGAGCGTGGGCATATCTTTTGTAGAAAAATTAAACTCTCTTGCTTCACTTATATCTATTTAGAGAGATGACAGGAACTGGTCATTCACATGGTTAGTCATAAAATCCTACATAAAACTTGTAGATCACTGAATATGATATGTTTGATTCCTTGCAATAGTTTTGCGATATAAAGATGGTGATACTAGAGTCATGCTAGTGGGTAGTTGTGGATTAGTAGAAATACTTGTGTTGAGGTTTGTGATTCCTGTAGCATGCATGTATGGTGAACCGTTATGTAACGAAGTCGGAGCATGAGGTATTTATTGATTGTCTTCCTTATGAGTGGCGGTCGGGGACGAGCGATGGTCTTTTACTACCAATCTATCCCCCTAGGGGCATGCGTAGTAGTACTTTGCTTCGAGGGCTAATAAAATTTCGCAATAAGTATGTGAGTTCTTTATGACTAATGATGAGTCCATGGATTATACGCACTCTCACCCTTCCATCATTGCTAGCCTCTCTAGTATCGTGCAACTTTCGCCGGTACCATAAACCCACCATATACCTTCCTCAAAACAGCCACCATACCTACCTATTATGGCATTTCCATAGCCATTCCTAGATATATTGCCATGCAACCTCTGTCATCATCATACACATGACTTGAGCATTCATTGTCATATTGCTTTGCATGATCGTAAGATAGCTAGCATGATGTTTTTATGGCTTGTCCGTTTTTTGATGTCATTGCCACGCTAGATCATTGCACATCCCGGTACAGTGCCGGAGGCATTCATATAGAGTCATATCTTTGTACTAGATATCGAGTTGTAATATTGAGTCGTATGTAAATAAAAGTGTGATGATCATCATTCATAGAGTATTGTCCCAAAAAAAGAGAAAGGCCAAATAAAAAAGGGAAGGCCCAAATAAAAAAAGGAGAAAGGCCAAATAAAAAAAGGAAGGCCCAAAAAAATATAAATAAAAAGGGACAATGCTACTATCCTTTTTCCACACTTATGCTTCAAAGTAGCACCATGTTCTTCATATAGAGAGTCTCTTGAGTTATCACTTTCATATACTAGTGGGAATTTTCATTATAGAACTTGGCTTGTATATTCCAACGATGGGCTTCCTCAAATGCCCAAGGTATTCATGAGCAAGCAAGTTGGATGCACACCCACTTAGTTTCAGTTTGAGCTTTCATATACTTATAGCTCTAGTGCATCCGTTGCATGGCAATCCCTACTCACTCACATTGATATCTATTGATGGGCATCTCCATAGCCCGTTGATATGCCTAGTTGATGTGAGACTATCTTCTCCTTTTTGTCTTCTCCACAACCACCATTCTATTCCACCTATAGTGCTATATCCATGGCTCACGCTCATGTATTGCGTGAGGGTTAAAAATGCTGAAGCGCATTAAAAAGTATGAACCAATTGCTCGGCTTGTCATCGGGGTTGTGCATGATGTGAGTATTTTGTGTGGTGAAGATGGAGCATATCCAGACTATATGATTTTGTAGGGATAACTTTCTTTGGCCATGTTATTTTGAAAATACATGATTGCTTTATTAGTGGGCTTGAAGTATTATTGTTTTTATGTCAAATGATAGACTATTCCTTTGAATCACTCGTGTCTTAATATTCATGCCATGATTAGATATGTGATCAAGATTATGCTAGGTAGCATTCCACATCAAAAATTATCATTTTTTATCATTTACCTACTCGAGGACGAGCAGGAATTAAACTTGGGGATGCTAATACGTCTCCATTGTATCTATAATTTTTGATTGTTCCATGCCAATATTATACAACTTTCATATACTTTTGGCAACTTTTTATACTATTTTTGGGACTAACATATTGAGCCAGTGTCCAGTGCCAGTTCATTTTTGTTGTATGTTTTATGTTTTGCAGAATATCCATATCAAACGGAATCCAAACGGGATAAAAACGGATGGAGCTTATTTTTGGAATATTTGGAAAATTATGGAAGAAAAATCCACACGAGATGGTGCCCGAGGTGGCCACGAGGCAGGGGGGCGCGCCTGCCCCCCCTAGGCGCGCCCCTGACCCTCATGGGCCACCCGTAAGGTAGTTGATGCCCTTCTTCGGCCGCAAGAAAGCTACATTTTGGTTAAAAAAATCACGGCGAAGGTTTCAGGCCAATCGAAGTTACGGATCTCCATATATATACGAAACGGTGAAAGGGCAGCAGAACAGAACGCAGAAACAGAGAGAGACAGAGAGACAGATCCAATCTCGGAGGGGCTCTCGCCCCTCCCATGCCATGGAGACCATGGACCAGAGGGGAAACCCTTCTCCCATCTAGGGAGGAGGTCAAGGAAGAAGAAGAAGGAGGAGGGGGCTCTCTCCCCCTCGCTTCCGGTGGCACCGGAGTGCCACCGGGGGCCGTCATCATCACCGCAATCTTCACCAACAACTTCACCGCCATCATCACCAACTCTTCCCCCTCTATGCAGCGGTGTAATCTCTCTCTTACCCGCTGTAATCTCTACTTAAACATGGTGCTCAACGCTATATATTATTTCCCAATGATGTATGGCTATCCTATGATGTTTGAGTAGATCTGTTTTGTCCTAATGGTTATTTGATGATCGTGATTGGTTTCAGTTGCATGTTTTATTATTGGTGTTGTCCTATGGTGCTCTCCATGTTGCGCAAGCGTGAGGGATCCCCGCTGTAGGGTATTGCAATACGTTCATGATTCTCTTATAGTGGGCTGTGTGAGTGACTGAAACACAAACCCGAGTAAGGGGGTTGTTGCGTATGGGATAAAGAGGACTTGATGCTTTAATGCTATGGTTGGGTTTTACCTTAATGATCTTTAGTAGTTGCGGATGCTTGCTAGAGTTCCAATCATAAGTGCATATGATCCAAGTAGAGAAAGTATGTTAGCTTATGCCTCTCACTCATATAAAATTGCAATAATGATCCCCTATATCGAAAATTGTTGTGATCCCCTATACTCGTGGGTTATCAGGGCATCGACTGAAGCGTCCTTCTCGAATGGCTCTGAGCTCTTGACAGTCGCTGGTGTTCTGGCTATGCAGGTTATGGAAGGCGCAGAATGGTCGGCTGCTCTTGGACAACTCGGGCTGGTCCTTGCCGCGCTTTGTGTCTGGCTCAGCTGCGAGCACGGCCGCTCCCTTACGCTTCACGTCTTTCTTCTTGGCTTTCTTCTCCTCCGGGTCCGCAGCCGGGAGCTCGAGGAGGGAGAGGCTCCCCTCATCAGCCCTTGCGCACTTGGTCGCAAGGTTGAACAACTCCAGAGACGTGCACAACTCCTCGTGGATGGCGAGCTCCTCCTTCATCTTAACGTCGTGGACGCCATCGGAGAACGCAGAGATGACGGCCTTGTCCGTCACCTTGGGGATCTTGAGGCGAATGTTGTTGAAGCGCTGGATGTACTTCTGGAGGGTCTCTCCTGGTTGTTGCTTGACGCGGCGTAGGTCACCCGCAACCGGTGGGTGGTCGCGAGTGCCCTAGAAGTTGGCAACGAAATGGTCGCGCATCTCGTCCCAGGAGGAGATCGAGCCTGGAGGCAGGCTCAGGAGCCAGGAGCGGGCACCATCCATGAGAGCCATGGGGAGCCAGTTTGCCATGACTTTCTCATCGCCGTTTGCCGCCTCGATGCTTAGCTCGTGGATATGCAGGAACTCCGCGGGGTCAGGGGTGCCGTCATAGTGAGGAGGCAGATCCGGCTTGAACTTGCCCGGCCAAGCGACGCTACGG